>NW_006912110.1:0-133933 GCF_000523435.1 Bipolaris zeicola 26-R-13
TTCACGTACATGTAAGAAAGATACTCTAGATACTAGTTAACTCGCTATATTAACTTCTATATGTTATACTATTATATTGTTGAGTTGTATAGCTTTAGAAGTTTGCAAAGTTGGTGGGGTGCGTCACTCGCTTGTACGCGTCACTCGCTTGTAAACTACGTTATCTACTAGTCTCTATTCTTCACACTATCTATTTATATACGAATACATGCCTAACTACCTCCGCATTAAACCCGCCTACCTGAACTCCTTCACCCTAACCGCCCTCTGCTACTACTCTTCATCCCACACCGCACTTCTCTACTGGCTCACAATGTCTACCTACCCACCTCTCTCCGCACTTCTCAAGATACTCATGCTGCACGGCTACACGCAATCCGGCCCGCTCTTCCAAGCCAAGACCGATGCATTGCGAAAAACCCTGCAAAAGGACTGGCTCACAGGCTGCGAGATCGTATGCCCAACCGCACCCATCCAGCTGAGTCCCACTGGCGAGACATTTCTCACAATTGAGGACGGAAATGAGGAGGAGATTTATGCGTGGGCGTCATGGAAGCGCAAGGGCGAGGGCGAAGCTTATACGTACGACAGCCTAGAACAAGAGCTGGTCAAGATCGTGGAGGTACTGAACTAAGAGAACCCGTTTGATAGGGTAATTAGGCTTTTGTAATGTGGGGCATGTGTAAGGATAGTAGTAGGTTTACTGAAATCTAGGAGGCGCGAAGTGTCCACTACCTCACAGAACCTGTTTTCTTTCCGTCCCTACCGCCTTGTCTGAGTAGATGAGTCTGGGCGTGACAAGCGGATCGGGTTTGGGCGAACGGGGTGGTCTCCTCTAGGCACGATACTTGTGCAGATTGCTAGGTATTGGCGTGAACAGCGGTGGCAGATAAACACAGGATCAAATCCTGCTATCGCGGGTATTTCAGAGAATGACTAATCGTGCTGTCCTTGAAGATCATATTAAGCAGCTGCTCCAGCACTGCGGCCGGTGGCTGGAGCCAAACTTAGTACTCGTAATGGACAACGCATATTTCCACCCTACACAATAAGCTAGACCACTGCATAAGCGCTCGAGCAAAGCCTCGGACGTCGAAACTTCTGCCCAAATTCCTCGGTAATGGGAATACCATCATTGTCAACCTTCCACGGCCCAATCCCACAACTCTCAAACGCGATGCGCTGTAAATGCAAAGGCTCGCTCTCAATCCAGTCCAACCTAGTTGCCAACCCTCTCCCGCTGCGCCGCTGTAACCAGCCCACCATCTGAGGAAGGAAAACATCAACCAAGATAACCAAGGCACCTCCGAATATGATAAACATTATACCCACCACGTTAAAGGAATGATGACTACTACTCCAGACCTTTTGGTTGGCGCAAATATTCAGAATCTCCTGATGAGTCTCCTGCATGATGTGTGGGTAGAGGCCAACAGATTTATGGATCTGGGAATTAGACGGGGAAGCGTGATCGATAATGCGTTGCTGGAGAAATGCCATACTTGTGTTGTGTATGTTTTCAATTTCCTTTTGCCACTGATTGTTCTCGAGGGCAGAAGACAACCAAGTACCTCCAAATAATCTGTCTTTGGCAAGGAGAATGTTCCCTCCCAAAAAGGTCAGCAGGCGACTCATCCTTATCCACAATGCTATTTTCAGTATTAGCTGTAGTGTCGCTTCCTATTTTGAATTTAGACTGAGTTTGTCGATCGCATGTTGATCGATCATATAAATGCCTGTAAGAGGGGTGCATTGATTGCTGCGACAGAACTGATACTGCTCGATGCAGCCAATACCAGAGAGCGTAGTTGATGAGATCCAGACATCGCTTGGTGCCCATACCACGGAATTGGTTGGTGTGGCGGCCGTTTGAAACCAAGGATCTCTTACAGGTCCTGTATATGCTGCTCAGTTATTCAATAGCAGGACGTTCACGTCGGCATCTGTACGGTTCAGAGCAGATATGGGGTTGAAAGTCCCTTCAATAGGGTTTCCGGGATTAGCATCTACCCATCTAGACAAATATATTATCTATAAGCTTGAAGAAAAAAAGGATGGATGGCTTACAAGAGATTGTAGGGCTGAGAGACGTATGTGATAGTCTTGTTGGTCATCACGACTGTGCTATCGCTTATGGAGGTCCCTTTCCATGTCCGATTTCCAAGATAATAGTATTTGTATAGATCGTCTCATGGTAGCTGGCCTTGTCCAAGTTGAAATGACAACTGGTCTTGAAGACTCGGAGATTTTTTAGATGTCCGATTTGGGCTATGTTTGTCTTCTAGTAGGATTGGGGTACATGTCATCAGTTTTCTGAACTGAATACGATCTTGCACTGGGGCATTGATTCCTAGATGCAAGTGGGAATCTATGAGCCCAGAGTCTATCGAAACTGTTGTAGTTGTACAGGTTCTCTCGAAAAAGGGACAGGGAGCCGCTGGGTCAATTCTCGATTTAATTGATGGGGCGGTATAAATGTTGTAGAGAGAGGATTGGGTTTGAGATTGAGTACTATAGCATGACCGGGCGTATGCTGCACGCTTCCGAAAACTCTGCTGGAGTAATGTCAACCAGGCGTCGGCAGACTCCATGTCTTCATCAGACCATTGATCAAAGGCTTTGTTGCTTCGTTCATCTGGCCATCCGCAGACATCGCTCTTAACCAATACTTCTCCAGCTGATCGGGATACTCTTGAAGAGAAGATACCAGCAGCGTAGAATGCTGTCATATGGAACACTGTAAGAAACAATAGCGGTAATGCACGTCGTTTCACATTTTCAATGTTTGATCTCCATGCCAGGGCAACCTTCAAAAGCTTCCAGAAGGTGCTGAGATCGGTGAGTTTATTTGCCAGGATGGCTTGGTACTGGTAGTGACATCCGTCGCGCTCATGTGGGGTATACCGAATTTGATGTAATATGAAGCAATTGATACACCAGAAATGACTTCCAACCAATCGAACAAAGAGAGCAAGAACTGCCACTGCAATCGAGCCATACTCAGCTGGTATAGTGATAGTCGCACCTAGAATTCGACCACTGCCTGGATTAGAATATTAGAACTGAGCACGCGTGATAACATTCAAAAAGCACTCAGGAATGTAAACACAGAGAGCGATGAATGATAAGATAATGTTGGAGCATTAGGTGGAGGCCTAGAACACGTACTCCAATTGAACCAGGGTCCAACCAAAACTCTAGCTTCAGACATTAGGGGAGTTACCTTTGACGGCGACACCAAAGGTCCAGGTGAACTGAATCAACCAGGGTAATGTTTGATCTGAAGAAAAAGCAAGAATCAGCTGAATTTAGATGCAAGGTTATCTAACATTTATACCCCGCCAAAGCTGAAAGAAGAGGTGTTTGTAGCGTAGTATTCTAAGAGATTAGCACGCGTTAACCACCACGCGACCCTCTCCACTCTTTAGCTCGCGTCCAATAAACTCTAATAATTCATCGTAGCCTCGTAATAATTATAAACATCTTTGTAAGGTAAACATGATACAAGTATCGAACGTATTTTTGGCATTTTTGATCTTCCGCTTGAGCCTATGTCGATGTAGAGCGATTAAAGTTATGATTTACTTAAACGAAGAATCTAGCGTTCTAATAGGTTATCATAATAGAGTACATAAGCAGTTTGTCCCAGTCATTGAATAAATTTTAGTTAGAGTTATATAGATAGAATTGAATTAGGGAGAAAGAGGAATTATCTACAGGTTGTCTAAGACTTGAAGAAGACTAGATACTCTGAACACATGACTGCAGCTATACCTCTCTGTGATGTATCTATGGATCACCAAGATTTAGTCTCAAGGTTAGCGCATTGGTACTGGAGCTTATGTTTCAGCTGCGGCTGACAGAAATCTCACTGTGTACTGCTGATGACTGCATGCAGGTGCTGCGCCACGGCGTACGCCGCATCGGCACTGCCCCTGAAGCAGCTGAGGTTAAGACCGGACACACCAAGGGTCAGGCGCCCCTTATAAACATCAGATCTAGGTTGTTATGGTTTTCGACGATTTGATTCACAATGTCCTACGTGATTACTCAGTAATATGCTCCCAGTCGAAGAGGATTATGAAAGCGGCGCATGCGTAACACGCCCACTTTTCCGACCCCCTACACCTGGCCCTATCTTCAACAGCGCCGGAGCACTACTGAGTCAACCTCAATTCAGTCAGAATAATAGCAGCTCTGCTTCTTATCGAACCAGCAGGGACATCGCGACCCTCCGGACAGACCAGTCAGAGTGGATTTACTTGGATGAAGTACCGTACGTAGCCACGGGCGAAATTCCTCACCCTCAGCTCAAAATTCCTAGTTCAGACGACGAAGATCACTGCAATTATGAAAATATTGATACGTCTATCACTAGCGCACGGTCGCGATTGTTATCCGAGTCGAATACATCTTACAACGGCCAATCATCAACGCATGCTCAGGGCTCCTTCCAGAAATGCGTAGGCTCACTCACCGAAAGGTTTGCAACCTTTGCCAGTCCTACTGTGTTCCAAAAGCCACTTAGTTCATTCCAGTATCCAGAGACCGTAGTCTCTGGATATCAGTCTTGCAGCCGCTTCTATGGTTGGAGGATGAGCATGTTGATGGGTAGTTGCACGTCTGCCGCAATACTGGCTTTCAACATAGTCGTGGTCGTCCTCGTTGCAATCAAGCCCGGATTCAATGGTGACACGGCTGTACTGCCGTTTACATACGACTCAGTAACAATGCATGTTCATTACCCCAATTTTCACAGGCGACTTCTAACACGAGTAGGTCCCAGTTGAGTAGTGGTATCCATATACTGATTAATGCGCTAAGCACTATTTTACTGGGCGCCAGCAACTTTACGATGCAGGTGCTTACATCGTATGTAGTTTGGTGTTTGATAACCTGTCTCTTACTGACCTTGCATGCCATGGCCAGACCTTCTCGTAGAGACATTGATATAGCCCACTCTCAGGGATCATGGTTTGACATTGGCTGTCTCAGCTCTCACAACCTACGAAAGATTCCTCGTAGACGTCTGGCACTATGTCTGACCATGGGGTTGACATCTATCCCCCTACACCTATTGTATGCATTCATTTCTAGGCACACGCATTGTTGCGCAGCTAATGACTATGTAGCTACAATTCTGCAGCAATATTCATTGCGTCGACCAATGTGTGCAGTGTCTACGTTCTGAACGTCACTTCACCACAATGGCAGGATGTTTTGAGTAGTCCAAACTACACTGCACTCTCTAACCTTCAGTGGCAAAAGGCATATCAATCACAATTGATTGACTATGGTGACCTCTACCTTGCAATCAACCAAACGGCCCTTAAAGCGGCGGATGGTGATACTGAGCACCCAACTTTAAGCTTTGACTCCAACTATACGTGGGTCATGCAAAACATATCAAGGGCGTTCGTCCGAAAGTTGATATTGAACGAGACTGACAAAAGTATACTTTCCCGGAATCGGATTAATATGACTGCGTTCAACTCAGATGGAGTTGGAAACGAACCATACTATGGACAAGTCACCGCTGCTCGTGCTCGCATAGTCTCATCGCGAAGCCGCATCCAAATCAGTCTTTGCTTTCTTATCGTAGTCATAATAAGCAACGCGATAAAGCTTGCAACAATGCTCTGGGTATTGTTCTACGAAGAGCCAGAGTTTCTTGTCACGCTTGGTGACGCAGCCACTTCATTTCTCAAGAGCCCAGACCCACAGACGGAAGGGGTGTGCGTATATTCGAGGGAAGCGATTCTCATCGAGCATGGCTCTGGGAGCAAGAAGTCTAAGCAAGGCAATTTACTAAAAGATATCACCCACGACTCGTACGGGACATGGAGAGAACGCTACCATTCGTACTCTTTGTCGCTTGGGCGAGACCGGGAGGTTGGTTCCTCTTTCATGTAAGTGGGTGTGAAAGCCTAGTTTGTCTCAGGAGCGTCGTCACCGAGCACTCTCTGACCTTCAAGCAGTTTTATTGTAATTGGGAGCAGCCTTCTTCTCTGTATCACTCTTGCTGTCAGCGGCAACATCAACGGCCAGTGGGGCACCAATTCGACAACCATGCTGGGTGGTCAGAGCAAGGCACGGAACACACTTCTTTTTGCCTGGTTGCCCAATCTTCCTCAACTGGCCTTATCTTTCTGCTATCTTGTCCTCAACAGCGAGTGCACCTCCATGGCTGGTGCCCGAGAATGGAACCAACTCGGTGTTCACCGCAAAGGGCTACGGGTCACTAATCCTATGCATGCTCAGCGCAGCACGTACTTTCTGCAGCTCCCGTACAAATTCTCACTGCCTCTCACCATCTTCAGTGGTGGTCTACATTGGCTCCTCTCCCAATCATTGTTTCTCGCAAGGGTTGATTACGTGGATAACAAAGGTCAGCTCATCGAGTCTGAGTCGCGATTTGGCGTTTTTATGTCAGGATTGAGTTTCCTTATACTCTGTCTCGCCTTCTACTTTCTTGTCGTCACGATTGGGCTCCTCGGGCGTCGCCGATTTAAAGGCCACATCCCCTTTGCGGCTTCGTGCAGTCTGGTCATTAGCGCTGCGTGCCATCCGCCCAAGGGCGATTGGGAGGCATATTTAAAACCGGTTAAGTGGGGTGTGGTGGAGGAAAGAATGTTTGATGACCAGCTTCATTGTACGCTAACGTCGCAGAATGTAGAGCAACCAGAAGATGGAACTAGATACCGATAGACATTAGATCAGACAGGACTAGTAGCGCGATGTTACTAGGGGTAGAGCATCACTTTTAGATTTTATCATATAGCAGAGTTAAACTTTTCTTTTTTATTCAGCATACGTTAGAATTCCAGAAGGCTATTAGATATTGAACCAGTTTAATTCAATACATCAGTAAAGACATAACCACTACACTTGATTATCGAAGAATTATAGAAGTATCTTATTGTACAAAAGGTTTGCGAGATGGTATACTACATTTATGTTATTGTTCGCTTAGTTTTAGTTAGTGTGCAGTCACTCAGTGTAGGTTACTTGGACTGTTTTCTATAATTAGTCCCATCATGGTGAGTCAACTGGATGCGATGACTATAGCCCGTATCCGAGTAAGCCTGGATAACTAAGGTGTCCTTCCGGCTATTCGTCCTATGAGCAAGGAGGATATCGCTGCTTTACAGACTGTGGGGGGCTTGATTAGTCATATTAACAAAAGCTTGCTTCACGAAAGCTCGGTGACCAGATCCATATCACTCGGTCTGGTTGCTACAAATGACTCCGAAGTGAAGTTACAGTGGCTCACTTTGGCCAGAGCCGCAAAAGTGCTAAGGATGGCAGCACAGGTGTTGAGCTTAAGCTAAACACGCCGGGACCGATTCTTACGAATATTTCACTGTGCCCAAACCCTTGCGTGATTGGTTTGAAGAGAGCTAGGAGGGCGACGTTTACTCTTTGGGGAAAAAAAGAATCGACCAGTAACTGAGAGATTAGTGAGTGGAAGACGGGAGTCTTGAAAGGTGTCTTCACGATATTCTGGATGTTTTGTTCTGTCTTAGAACCTGCTCAATTATGCATGACAAACACGCTACACGGCGCTAGATAGTGCTGGAAAGACTACAAAACTTTCGGTCAGACGCTGCTCGACCTGTATTATAAAATAATCCAATTCTCAGATTCAAGAAGGTTTACTGGCTGATAGAAGCAACGCGCAACAAGCAACAAGCTGTTCTCTCTATCTATCCTCCTTATTTGCAACATATCATCATGACCCACCCCTAGCATAGTCGAGAATAATAACAAGTTTTCGAAATGAGCAAATCAAGCCCCTTAAAGGATGCAGGGTTTAGACAATCCATGACAAAGAGAAGCTCAACAATTTTTCCAAGGATGGCTTCTGGCTTCTAGCTTCTGGCTACAAACAAGCAACGCACCCGCCGAAAAGAAGTACATACGTACATGCGTCGGCGCCACTGAGGCTGTGCCGGGGAAGACGCGTGAGGCGAAAGACCGACGTCATTCGCTGGGATAAGGCGGCCGTGCCACAGACCAAGCCGGCTAAGCTTACTGCGACGCATAGATAAGGCCCCGACTGCCGCTTCACTTCCTTGGCCACTTGCTCTGCCCAGCAACCCTCGAGTACATTTTACTTGTACTCCTTCCACCCTCACACATCCTCACGCCAAAACCGATGGGAGAACCCGACGACCCTTCTTTACGCAGCTTCAAGTCCAAGGCAGTGTCTGCACTTGGCTTGGAACGCAAGCCAGTCACTCCAAGCCACGTTCTCCCGACCCACAACCCCCACCCAACCCACGACAACAACAACAGCAGCAGCAGCAGCAACGAGAAGCGCGCTGCCCCTGAGCTCAAAACCACAGACTCCAGCAATGGTAGTGCAAATACCACGGGCGATGGAAATGCGTCTTCCACCATAGAATCCGGGAAGCGTCCGTTCTACTCGCTCACGCGGGTCAAGAATGGAACCCTCCGATTCATCACCCACACTAAGAATGCTGTCACTCATAGCTGGATCAATGTCTTGCTAGTCTTTGTGCCGGTTGGCATCGCTGTCAAGCTCGTCAGCTTGCAGCCCGAGATTGTCTTCTCGATGAACGCCATTGCCATTATTCCACTTGCTGGCTTGCTCGCGCACGCAACCGAAGTAGTCGCCGCCCGCGTTGGAGACGCGCTTGGCGCACTGCTCAATGTGTCTTTCGGCAACGCCGTTGAGCTGATTCTCTTCATCATTCTGCTTGCCTCCAACCAGATAGAGGTGGTGCAGGCCTCGCTGCTTGGATCTATCCTTGCGAACCTGCTCCTTATCCTTGGTATGGCCTTTTTGTTGGGTGGCCTCAAGTACCAGGAACAAGTCTATAACAATACCGTCACTCAAATGAGTGGAGTCATGCTTGCATTGGCCGTTATGAGTCTTCTGCTCCCTACTGCCTTCCATGCAGCCTTTGAGGACAATGCCATTGCCGATCACGAGACGCTATCCGTCAGTCGTGGCACGAGTGTCATCTTGTTGCTCGTTTATGGCCTCTATCTTCTATTCCAGCTGAAGAGCCATCGATATCTCTATGCCAGCACTCCGCAGCACATCATCGATGAAGAATCCCATCCCGGTGTTCTTGCTGGTGCTTTTGACTCGTCCAGCTCAGACTCCTCATCCAGCTCCAGCAGCAGTGACAGTGATGGCTCGTCGCGTTCTGATGGAACAATGAAGAAGAAGGCGAAGCGCATGGTCAAGAGACTTCGTCGCAAGTCCAGTACTAGCTCCAAAGATGGGAGTGCCCTTTCCGCTATGAGCTCGCCAGATGGTGAACTCAATCAGAGTCCTTTCGAGGCTGAGAGGGAGAGGAGTAACAGTGTCTTCACTTCCAACGCTGGTATGCTCGGAAATTCTCGCCGGCACTCGGTCGACGTTATGAGTGGCGATGAAGCGGACAACGATCAGTATGCGCCAGTCGTTCGCGACTTTGAAGCTGCCTCACATAACTCGCAATCGATAATGAAGAAGGACAAACGCAGACACAAGAAGCACAAGAAGGACCGCCGTGATCGTAACAAGGTCAGTACCATTCCCGAGAAGGAGGTTGCGCCAAACGAGCCTGCACCCAAGGTCACCTTTGCCCAAGACACTCAGCAAACCACGGCTGCTGCGGCCAACCCGCGCAGGTATAATCGCCCTGCGCTTCCTTCCCTGCTTTCCAACAATGTCTTCTCGAATCCTCAGAATCTAGCCCCACTTGGCGGTCCTGCTCCGAACATTCGCATGGCGGCGCCTCGTGACAACACGGTTCTGCGCACGCCTCTTCGCCGTTCCAAGTCTCTTCCAGATCAGATTGGCCGAACAGCGCCTTACGCTAACGCAGCCAATCGCCCCGCTGTCTCACCTCAAGCTGCCTTGGCATTGAACGAGGATGATGAAGTTGACGAGGTGCCCGACATGTCTATTAAAGCGGCCATTTTCATGCTTTTGATCAGTACTGGTCTTGTCGCTGTGTGTGCCGACTTTATGAGTGGTGCTATAGAGCCAATGGTGGAATCCTCTGGCATTAGTCAAGCATTCATTGGTCTCATCATTCTTCCTATTGTTGGTAACGCGGCAGAGCACGTGACAGCTGTCACGGTAGCCATGAAGAACAAGATGGATCTTTCCATTGGTATCGCGGTCGGCTCGTCGATTCAAATTGCAATCTTCATCACGCCCGTCATTGTCATCCTTGGCTGGATGATGGGCAAAGAGATGACGTTGTACTTCAATATCTTCGAAACTGTCGCCTTGTTTGTTACTGTCCTGGTAGTAAACTTCTTGGTACTGGACGGACGAAGCAATTACCTCGAAGGCAGTTTACTCATCGCTTCATACATCATCATTGCACTAGCCAGTTTCTTCTACCCTGATGGTTGCGATGCTAGTGCCATTGGTGGCAATGAAAAGCACTGCACTTGAGTCAACCAACACACGACGCAACTTGCCCCAAGGCATGGTGGAGAGGAAGATGAAGGTTTAGCCCGATTATCGCTGGTCAGCAGATTAAGGTTTATGTCGGGTGCGACAGGAGGAGAGTTTGATTTGGTAGTAAGCTGTGCGCAATACGAGCTTAGGTAAAATGAGTTCGTTCTGGATAAAACCCTAGTCTTGTGTCTTTTTGGTTCTATTGTTCAGCAGCCCCAATTGTCATAGACGCCTACTAGCTTTACGTGTCCTGGTGTTACAAATTGATCCGTTTGTCCAAGTCCAGAATTATCTATAGATCATTTCAGTGTTTCAAGACGCCTACGAAATGGGTCCAACAACCATTGATGCATGAATAGAGATGGATGTTCACTTAGTGCTACCATCAGCCGTTAAGGTGGAGGTGTGAATTGGAGATAAATTTTCCAACTCCTTTCCTGCTGGGCTAAGATGCATTTTGTGCAGTGTACGAACAACATACCGATGATAGCATTCAAGGGCATGATAGACGCGGATAAATGACGTGCTTGGCGAGTGAACACAGTACCGGTGGGGTTATTGCTCGTAAAATCATGCGTCACCTGGGCGAAAAGTATAAATCGACCTCGGCCCAATGGGTTGCGTTTAAATTGCTGTGCATTGTCTCTACTATGTCAATCGGCAAAGGTGGTGGGGGGAAAGCAAGTTTCAAGCTGGGTCCCGTCACATGCTGGTCTACGAGCTACGTAACCTGGATGGAATATCGCAACAATATTCCAGAACTTGCACAACTACGATCGTGGCGTGTCTAGTACGCTACCAATTTGATGTCCAATTACACAAGCTCCACATGGCGCAAACCCAAGACTCTCCTTGCGGGGGTCTCATTAGCCGGCGGCAATTGCATGAAACATATCGCAGCGATTTCCTTTTTGCATTCATACTCGAACCTGGTGTAATATGTGTCTGTCGGCAAAGTCTTGCTGCTGGCATGGTTGGATAGAAACGACACTAGAATCGCTACGTTCTCTCCCGCTCGCTCTGCCCAAGTCAAGCAAATTCAGTTGTAGACCACGAGGCGATTGTTTCAAGGTCATTCACCCAGGACCAATTTGGGCCACTTATGTTTCAACAATCACGCGGATGCACCCGATCAGGGGTCCCAGCCGCTTCCGATAGCCCGGCCAGACGGCATTGTTTACCACAAACGAGCCAAGAGATTCCAAGCTTCTCCGGCATGACATTCAGTACCGGAGGGCAGTCTTGGCTCTTGTACTTAAGTATATGGTAGATGTACTGTGTAGGACACATCAATTCCTCATCATCCTCCAAGCAACTCAACTTTGAACACCGTGAGAACCACCAGGAAACATGGGTCTCAAGTCTCTCCTTGTCGCGGCCTTGGCTACCGTTGCTGTTGCAACACCTATTCCGGACCCTCTGAACATGATTAGGCAGAGTGGGCCTGCTGCAGGACAGGTATGCAGATCCACTTGCGTTTCTGGACGTGACACCCTGCCCTTGTATTCAAGCTAACATATCCAAAAGGTCATCACTAAATGCGTAGCACCTGGCCAAATCGCCCTGGCCTACGATGATGGCCCATCGCAACTGACACAGCAGCTTGTCAACACTTTGAATGCAGGTGGTGCCAAGGCAACCTTCTTTGTCACGGGCACACTGTACGGCTGCATCTACAACCAAAGAAACGCACTCCAAAGCGCATACAAGTCGGGCCATCAAATCGCCTCCCACACATGGACTCACCCGCAAAACTTTGGCTCGCTATCTTCAAACGACTTAACCAGCCAGATGACACGTCTTGAGCAGGCCCTCGTCAACATCATTGGCGTCAAGCCCACATACATGCGACCCCCTTACCTCGCTACGGGTGGCAATGTGCTGCCAACCATGCGCAACCTGGGCTATCGCGTCATCACGTCTGATGTTGACAGTGAAGACTGGAATGGCAAGACCCCCCAGCAGAGCCAGCAGAAGTTCCAGCAGGCGGGTGCTGGTGGCAACGGACACATTACCCTCATGCACGAGAGTGAGTTTTTTTCCATTCTGAGATTCTTCTATCCTCCCTCCCCCCCCCCCAAAAAAAAAGAGAGAAACAATATGTCCTAACAATTTTGCTTAGCCTACTCTTCCACCGTCAACACATTGACGCCCTGGTTGATCAACTGGGCCAAGAACAACAACCTCAAGTTGGTCACTGTTGGTAAGTTTTTGGCTTCTTCTAAAACTTTCTAGCGGGCGCGAGACTAACATGTTTGCAGCCCAGTGCTTGGGAGACAGTTCGGGTGCGTACAAGAGCGGTACCCCCAACGGTGCCGGGAGCTGCTAGACGAGCAGCAGCGCGACCGAGATTTTGTATATAGGATAACAGATGTTGTCGACTTTGGAAAAAGCTGTTTACCGCCCTTCGTTTCTCTATACATATATTAAACTATTTCACAGCCTAAATTCATCTGTTTTGCTGCGTGCGTCTAATGACTTGGATTCGACATTGATACGCGTTCAACTGTGAGAAAACTAGTAGCTGTTGAGAGTTCTTGAGGTGAGGCATTCATTGCTACTTCACGAGAAAAAGCAGCGAGCGAGCAGCGCACAAAATCGAAGAACCGTTTCGCCAAACTGCCCTAAATATATGGCACACGCCAGATCTTCCTTGATGGATATTGCTAAATTTTCGTCTTGCCGTGATCATTTCTTTTCAGTATGTTGTATTGCAGCCCGACGAATTTCCTTCATCTTTGTGGCAAA
This sequence comes from Bipolaris zeicola 26-R-13, assembly GCF_000523435.1. Lineage (NCBI taxonomy): Eukaryota > Fungi > Ascomycota > Dothideomycetes > Pleosporales > Pleosporaceae > Bipolaris > Bipolaris zeicola. The sequence goes on from NW_006912110.1 coordinate 13,181, forward strand.
CCACTTTCTCGATCGGTAGCATCTTTCACACGGTCTTGGTAACGCTCATCCATACCCGTCTGCTTGCATAACCATCCCTTCACAAACATGACCCTTGCCCATTCCCCTCCTTCAGACTTCACCATATGCCCTCCATCTTCCTCTAGTATCTCACCGTCTTCTCCCTGCGACCATATGTGCTTCCATATCCGGGATCAACACCAACATACTCCCGCTTCTCGCTTTGACTGATGATGTACCAGGCATGAATGACACCGGGGATCCATCCGAGCAGGTCCAGGGCGAGGTTAATCAGGACGTCTGCACCGCAGCCGCGTACGATGAGGACGGGTAGGAAGGGCAGCCAAATGGCAAGGAAGTAGAGGAGGATATTTCTCTTTGCGCAACGTCAGTGGTGATGCTAGAGAGAATGAGTGATGAACAGGAGGAGGGTACGAACGGTGCTTGATGGCATTGTGTGGTAAATGATGTTGTAACTGTGGATACAGTAGAAGAGGTGTATATCTAGTTCTGTCTGACTTGGAAGCAAAAGGTCGTTAATATATGTTGGCAGATAAACCAGACGCACAGTCTATCCACACCCGCGACATATTTATACTTGTCCCCAACCACACAATTCGGTGCGGACGCAATGACGAAAACCAAGAACCGGACTAGTCGCCTTGACGAGGGGGGGCGGGCATGGCATGGCATCTCTCTTCCGGATCTTCAAAACTTGCCTTACATACTGCCATTGACGACGCTACAAGGTGCATGGTAGCTCTGCGTCAACTATCAGCCCATGGTACCATGACGGCTCCAAGCTTCTTGGGAACAAGCAAAAGACGCGACTGGTCAGTTCCCTGGTCTCCGTTAGCGGGCCCCGACGTTGGAGGATCGCCCAGAACGTGTGTTTTAGCGCCACAGAGTGACGCAGAGCCAATAACTCTTGTGGCGCAGGTTGTTACCATTTGGTTTGTACTGCTGAAGTAGCGTCGTATCTGGGTGTTGAGGCTGCATGTTATTGCCGGACTGGCAAGGGCATTTCTGCACGCAACACGTCAAGCTAGAAAAAGCATGTCCGCATCAGTTTGAGGTATACTACAGGAGACTATGAAACAGAAATGATCTTCTATGCTCTGTTTCTAGTGCAAAAAGTGAGCAAGTGGAGTTGGGGTGTTTCCCCGAGCTGTCCACCCTCGACACCTCATGCATTTGATCCGAAGGTGGGGGCGTTCTCGAACGTGTTAGTCCGGGTCTGGAGCAAGGACATAGATACATACATAAGCACTTGGCATCAACTAGTGTAGACTACGGTCATGCTCGGAAAAAAATCACCTGCACTCGAGAGAATGACGTCAACCAAGAATGGGTGCTGCAACAGACTTTACAAGATATTGATCAATTTGATTCCTCTGAGAAAATGTCCTGCTTCTCTAGAAGTAAAGAAAACTATCCTGCTATATAACGAAACACTCCAAGGCCATGGAAAGGGGGATCTAATCGCTTGGGCAAAGCTAGATAGAAACTGACGACTCTTTGACAGGAAACACTTCCGTAGTGCCGACGCTAGTATTTCTTAAGGCTCAATCGCTGCGTCATATCGTCGCTTGTCAATCAGTGAAGATCGGACGCACCAGCCACTTGCATTTCTCATGCACATTGTATGCTAGTCTTCAAGTACGAGTGGATACATCCACAGCTCCCATTCTTGAGGTTGACGCTATGGAGAGTAACCAGAGAAGCACTGAGCCAGGCGCTTGTTGCGAAGTCTCTTCTAGAATCGAATGCAGGGTCACTGAGGCTAATCAAAAGAACTCGGCTTGGGGTGAAGGACTTGTGCTAAAGTCCGGGGTAAAGCGTGGGGGTAGGATAGGGCACTCGTCAATGGCGGCGTCTGAATACAGCGTTACGGTTTCGTATACGTTGTCGAGGAGAGGGCGCAGAAGGGAGCGTCGAGAAACTACAAAACTGTTAGAGGCATGATCAAGGTTGAAGGCGGCGAAGAAATGGCGAAATATACATTTAGATTCAGTGGTAATATAACAATGTTATCGGGGTATCTGTAATCGGAAACTACAAGACGGGTGTGGACGTGTTTGAGAAGGATAGTGTTTGGCTTCGAAGTGGATCTATTCTTTTCGGCAGCCGCGCCTTGAGAACAAGGTGTGAATGGTGGGGACTATCCTAAGGTCGGAGAGGAGGTTTTAGGAGAAGGGGTTTACTAATCTAATGGGCTGAGCGGGATGGGGGATGAGGAAAGAAAATGGTAGAAATTTGGATGGGAGAAGGGAAGGGGAAGGCTATGTAGTAATAACATAAGACATTCGGCATCATCGTGTCGCATTATCATGAGAAGGGCAGAGAGGTGTACGGAAAAAATGAAAACAAGTAAAAAAACAAAAGCAGGGACCCTATTGGGGTAGCGCTTTTACCATCCATTTACGAAAGGCTTTGGCCTTACTCCCTGAAGCCTTGCTGGCTTGTGTGTCCAAGTGGCTTGCGGCAGTGAAGGCTTCGACGACGCTCATGGCGTTTGCTTCTTCGTCTTCGTTGAAGGTGATGAGGTCGAGGAATTGGCGGAGGACAATGGAGCCGAGCTTGGCGTGTGCTTGTTCGACGTAGTCGCTGTTTACGGTTTCGGCAGAGGTGCGGGCAATGACGCTCCATCCATCGGGCTTGAGTGATGCTTGGCGGGCGAGCAGTCGCTCGCTCGAGGCTAGCAGGATAAAGGCTCTTATGATTGCGTCCTTGTTTGTGATATGATCTGGGGAGACGTCGAGGACTTCTAGGAAATCATCGAGCGAGGCGGTGCCGATGAAGGTGTGGCGGTGCTTGTATTCCAGATCGCGCTCCTGCTGGATGGCTGTTGCGGTGCCCGTCTTCTTTGGCAGGCGTTTTGGTGTGGCTGGGTGGAGGGAACGAGTGTTTGTTGGGCTCGAGAGGCGGGAGGTTTCGCCGGGGGCATTGGCAGCTTTGATGGGGAGGCCGAGCGATATTCTGCGCTGGTGTGTATTTGCGGAGCGCTGGGGCTTGGATGTGTTTGCCTGCAGTTGTAGGAGACCCTCGTTTGTCTTTGCACGGAGGGGTAGGGAGCGCGAGGCTTTTTGGGCACTGGCAAGGCGCGACTCGATGGTGGGGGTGGAGGGGGTGCGGAGGTGCGAAGGGCGGCGCTTGTGCACGTGGACAGGCTCGTCGCAGTCGTCCTTGAGCGAAGGCGACTTTTGCAGTTGGTCGTAGGCAAAGTAGTCGGGGTGGTGATTGTCTTCCTTTATTCGATCCAGCGAATAGAGGACAGGCTCTTCGAACAGGGTAGCGTCGGTGGCCAGGCCGAGAGCGTCGGCGGGGTCAATGGCCCTGGTGCGGGGGCTGGCGCGGGGGCTGGCAAACTTGAGGCCGTTGACATCCGAAGGCATGACCCAGTGCTGGACGCCCTGCTGAGCCTTGATGTCATGCTTGAGCTTGCCCTCGAGGGCGCTCTCCGTGTCGCTAGCCATGGAAAAGCGGCGGGGGGTGCGCGAGGGCGAGGTGGGCTGGTTCTGGGTGTCGTAGCCGGCGTTGCGGAGGGCGTTGAGGATGGAGCTGTCCCCGCGGTCGAGGTAGAGCAGGCCGGTTCTCCACATGGCTGCGGGAGGGAGAAGCTTGTCCGTGGGAGAGGAGTCAATGGCGGAGGGCGGAAGGGCAATTGGCAATTGACAATCGGAGCTGGGCCTTTGCGTCAGTCGTCGTTGTCGTCTGAGGGTTCCTGCTGTGTGCGATGGCCGTACCCAACAGTCACCCTCTACAGTCTTGTCGGACGCGGACAGGTGGGCGCGATGTGCCGCAGGCCGAGCTTTAGTACTTGGTCACGTCGTGCGTGTGCTCGAGTCGGCCGGCGCTAGTGCCCGCTTTTCACCGCCATTTTCCGCATCGTGTGGGCGTCGGGTGGAAAAGTCTGTCGCAGCAGCGGTGCGTCTTGTCTGCACTGGGCTTAAGCCGTGTCTCAAAGCCGTCGACGAGCCCATGCGCCCTGCTCTTTTATTAGGCCTCTTTGTTTTTCGGCCTTGCCCACCCAACGCTGCTCGTCGCCTGTAGCCCAATCATGCCTCCGCTTGCACGCTGCCGCTGCCAGCTGATTTGTCCACGACTGCACACAATGCCACTCCCTGTACCTGCATGCGGATCAGTAGGCCTGGCGCACCGCACGGCAACCATGGCATCCCGACTCGTCCCGGCGTCGGACGAATCTGGCTCGCATCGTTGTTGGGGGGGAGGGGGGAGGCGGCTGGCGTGATGGTGAAGCAATGACGTGGTGGAGAAGGTGGACCCACCCTGCGCAGGGCTGAAGAAGAGAAGAGAATGCCGTGAGCTTGGGGCCATTGTCACCCACGCCCTCACCACCAAAACCACCATCTCCATGCCCCTCCATGCCCATCCCCTCCATCCCCAACCCTCCAGTCGGACCATCTTCGGCACCCGTTTGCCATGGGCGAAAATCAGCGGGGCAGGTGACCGTGCAATCTGCTGCTGCTGCCATGTCCACGCGTTGCAGAGAGCACGCAGACGCCTCCATGCGGCACCGTCGGCTGCCACAATCGCCCACCATATCGACTGCGTGCTGCTCACCCACCTCTCGACCCCGCAGTGACACGATGCTGTTGGCATGGTCGAATCGCACACTGACGCGTGCCAGGCGTGTTTCGCTCCCCCGGCTGTGATTCGCTGCCCACACCACCTGGCTGGCCCCCCACCCAAAATATCGTCTTTGCTGATATGCACGTGATGCTCCTAGCGTCGACTCAATCTCGTTGCTGTCCACGAGGGCGTGGGAGTGTGCATGTCAGTCTCTACTGTAAACACTGGTGTGGTGCTGGCAACAGACAGACAGACAGACGGCGCTAACCACTTGAAGCCAAGCTCAAGGGCAGTCCTGCCACCCTCCACCATCACCACCTTGACTTGCAAGACTGCAAGGCTGCCCTCGGGCCTCAGGCTCTCTTTGCTGACTGAGCAAAGCGGCAACCGACCTTGAAACTGTCAAATCATGGCACAGCTGTAGCTCGCTCACTGCACACTTACCCTGACGTCAGCATACCCCTGCCATATATGACCCAGATGACATTCCTGTTCAGGTTTTATGCTGTCCTAGTCAGGGACAGATTCAGGGAGCGTCGGTAGCCATTGCCGGTAGACGTCCGGGTAGTCTAGAGTAGGCATCGTTTTAGACCATTACCGGGTAGATGGACCTTTCACACCCTGCCCTATTCTTAGTTAGCGTACACACTCACTATGCTTGCGAGAAATCCTCGAGGGCAGAAAGCCTCTCTGCTGAAGAAATGAATTAAAAGCAAATCTCTCACAACTCCGAGATATAGATGTAGATATATATATATATATACGTGGCCCAGGACGACCCAGAACAGGCCATTGTTGGGTAAAGAGCCACGAAGATGAGGAAGTGATACGGGTCCTGACGCTCGAGGTACCTATTGACAACAGCCTGGTCCTATCCCCAAACCACATAAGCTTCATGCTGGATGCCACCAAACAAAAACACCAAATACCCATGTTGCAAGAGTACATGCCCTTGGCCCAGGCTGACATAAGGATGCACACCCGACGTGTTCCGCCTCCTTTGGCCGAAGCTGCTTTCACCGCTCGGCCCTGCTGGCCCGCCAACTGAGCTTCTACCACGCGTGACGTGTTGTCTGCCAGCCACCTGTATTCTTTCCAGCCGACCCGACGACATTTAAAAGGTCGGGGCCGGCAGGCAGAAGAAGAAAACCTGTTCAGACAAGAGACAATCTGGTTTGCAATCGCATCCCACAGGCCAACAGACTATAGGAGAGTGTGTCCTGTGTAGCGTCGTCGCCATGCGGCGCCAGCGGCCCGCCAGCGCTAGCCGTTCCGGGTGCTTGGCGTAAACAAACCCAAAAACAACCGAGCAGTCAGCTCTGGGAGAAAGCAATGGTGCTAGCCCTCAGCGAGGACACCTTGCAGCTCCTCTTCCCTCTCACCACACTCAGTCCCTCTCTGCTCCTCGAGAGAGCGAGACCCCCGAGTGTGTGTCTGCGCAGAGGGAGGGAGACTTCAAGAATAATCCAATAAACACTATTGTTACCCCACCCACTCACACCGCTCCAACTCCCTCCCATCGCTCCGAGTCAGCTCCGCTCATGAAATTTCCCACTGCTTTGTTTCTTCCCACCGCCCAGCTCCTTTGCAACTGATTGTACCTGTTGCAGCACACGACATTCCCAACGAACCATTGCCCTGATCCCCCGTACCCACCCGCCCTAGAGGGCGTACATAGTCATGGACGACGGCCCTCCACCTCCCCCACCTCCACATGGTGCCAACCCAAAGACAACTGGAGGCAGCCATGCTCCTCCCGAACCCCCTCCTACCGGCGGTCTCCCTCCGGGCAACTATGACATCTTCATCATCCCTCCACATTCCTCAGGGGGTGGCTTCATATACCTGCCCAGCCTGGGTGTGCAACAGAACAGCTTCATAGCTGGTGTACTCAGCACCATAGCCAGTATAGTCCTTTGGAAAGCTGCCGAGCCACACGTCAAACAATACTTCCTCATCGTCAGACATGGAGTCACAACTGGCGGCAATGGTGTCATTCTGCTAGCCGTCCTCATGCTCCTTGCAGGCTGGGCTTTCGGCCAGACACAGGCCGGACGCCGATTCAATGGCGGAGGCGGCGCGGCATATGGCAATGGGCCACGCGGCGGACCCGGTGCTGGCTCAGGTGCTGGTGCTGGTAACAATGGAAGCAGCTCTAGCTACCAGCGAGCACCCCCACCACCGCCTCAAAACGGTGGCTTCCCAGGCAGTCCCCCACCTCATGGCGGATGGGGCGGATACCGTCAATACGGCTCTGCATCGTCACCCCCTCCACAAGACGACGGGCCTTCCTCGGACGAAGAGGCTGAGCGGGCTGAAGAAGAGCGGAAGCGCGCCGAAGAAAAGCAGAAGCGTGCCGAAGAGAAGGAGAAGAAGGCGAAACAGGAAGAGGAGCGCAAGCAAGCTGAAGAAGCCAAGAGAAAACAAGAAGAAGAAGCCAAGAGAAAACAAGAAGAGGAAGCCGAACGTAAACGTGTCGAGGAAATCGAGCGTGAGCGCGCCGAGAAAGCAAAGATGGCAAAGGCACAAGAAGAGGAGCGTAAGCGTGCTGAGGAGTTCAAGCGCCAAGCTGAAGAGGCTAGAAGACAAGCAGAGGAGGCCAGAAGACAAGCCGAAGAGATCAAGCGACAAGCAGAAGAGGCCAAAAGGCAAGCCGAGGAGGCCAGATTGAAGGAGGTAGCCAGACTCAAAGAGGAAGCCAGGCTGAAGGAAGAGGCTCGCCTCAAGGAGGAGGCTCGGCTAAAGGAAGAAGCTCGAATTAAGGAGGAAGCTCGACTCAAGGAAGAAGCTCGACTCAAAGAAGAAGCCAAACTCAGGGAGGAGGCTAGACTCAAAGAGGAGGCCAGACTCAAGGAGGAGGCCAGGATCAAGGAGCAGGCTAGGTTGAAAGAAGAAGCCAGACTGAAGCGCGAGGCCGAGGAGAAGAAGAAAGCAGAGGAAGAGAGAAGGAGGCGCGAGGCCGAACAGCAGAGGCTTGCCGAAGAGGAGAGGAAGAGGCAAGAGGAAGCCGAACGACAGCGCATAGCAGAGGAAGAACGCAAAGCTGAGGAAGAGCGCCGCCGGGCTGAAGAAGCTAGACTAGCTGCTGAGGCAGCCAAGAAGAAGAAGGAGGAAGAAGACCGTCGGCGAGCGTGGGAGGAGCTTAAGCGCGCTGAAGAAGCAAGGCAGAAGAAGGAGGCAGAGCAAAAGGCCAAGGAAGAAGCAGCTAAACTTGCGCGTGCCAAAGCTGAAAAGGAGAAGTGGGAGCAGATGCGCAAACGTGAGCGAGAGCAGCGTGAACGTGAAGCACGAGAACGCCTGGCCAAGGAGAAAGCTCGCAAGCAACAAGAGGCCTTGGAGAAGGAGAAAGCAGAGCGCGAGGCACGCGAAGCAGAAGCACGAGCTCAAATCGAAAAGGAGATTCGCGAAAAGCTCGAAGCCGAACAGAGAGCCAAGGCCGAAGAAGAGGCTGCGAAGAAGGCCGCTGCTGACAAGGCTGCTGCCGAAGCTGCCGAAGCAAAAGCGAAGCTTGAAGCAGAACTCGCTGCTGCCAAAGCGAAGGCAGATGCTGAGCGAGCAGAGCGTCTCAAAGCAGCACGTGAACGAGCTCAAAGGGACCGAGAGGCTCGTCTCAAGGCCGAAGCAGAGAAGGTCAAGGCTGAAGCAGAAAGGATCAAAGCCGAGAAGATCAAGGCTGAGAAGCTACAAGCTGAGCAGCTTAAAGCTGAGGCAGAGAGGATCAAAGCCGAAGCAGAGAGAATCAAAGCTGAAGAGGCTGCTGCCGCTGAGGCTGCTGCTGCTGCCGCCGCTGCCGCCGCGGCCCCAGAGATCACATCAACCCGCAGATCTACTACTTATGGTGGCGTTGGCGGCGGCGAACGACTTGACCCCTATGCAGGCGTGAGGATGCCAGCTCCTGCTTCTGTCGCCTCCAGTCAATCGTCTCCTATCAAGGCCACCGTCACATCCAAGAAATCTTACGAGAAACCCAGTGCAAAGTCCTACCTCAGCAGCGAAGACGGAAAGTCCTTTGTCCCGCCTCGGTCTACTGCTACTCGCTCACACGTCTCTTCCCAATACTCCGAGTCTTCCTATGCACCTTCAGAGTCGACTGCACGCACAACACCACCAGCTTCAAAAAGCGGACCATACGCGACAGCCGATCCTAACAAGATTGTCATCAAGGCTGTCTATCTCTTCAATGACTTGTTCCCAAAGCCCGTTGCTCAACTCGTAGCCAATGTAGGAAAGGTAACCGACGGGCTCATTCTGAAGATTCAATCCGAGGGTTTGTTCATCGATGATGATGTGCGAGGCATTCCACAACGTGAGTGGGATGTCAAGGCTTGGACGCTGAAAATGGTAGAGGTAAGTCGGCTTTTTGTTCTGTAGTATTACAGCTTGAGATGGCGATGCTAACATGTATTTGTGTGTCAGACTGGCAAGCAACCCGCCAAGAACCTGCATATTCTCCGAGCCTCTGTCCGCGATGCCGATGGCAAAAAATACGTCTTCCTCATTGACGACAGTGAGAGCTGGAAACTGACGCTTGGTCTGCAGCGTCTCCGCAAGGGCAGCCAAGTGCGTAGTCTGCAGAGTGCTCAGATGGCCCCCAATGAGATGGCCCGTGTACTCAATGCTGTGCCACTAATGGCCTTTTAATGAAGGAAAAGCTATGAGTATGTGTGTATATGTGTGGATGCCAGTCAGGGGTCTGTTGTTGACATGTATTATGGGAAGATGGTCAAACACAGGTAAGAAAGACACTTACTTGGTTTGGGAAAGAGAGATGATTACTATGATGATGAGGACGAAGAAGAAGAAGAAGAAGAAGAAGAAGAAAGAGATGAACAAGAACAAGAAGCATCAAACAGACAAGAAAAAGTTTAGGATTTTGTTTCGTTGTGCCCTCGGATAATCTGGGAGAATGCACTTTTGGTACCAGACTGGGTTCTTTCCTTCTTTCTCTCTTCCTTTCTTTTTTTTGTAATAAATCTTGTCTTTTTTATATATACCTCCCCGCAGCGTCTTTAGCATGATGAGCATCAGCGGCGGCGTTTTTTCTTTTCTTGTATGTTTTGTACTAGCAAGTTATCAATCGACATATTGATTATGTTATCAGGACATGTCTGACTGCTCACTTGTGTTGCTGCTATTTGCGTGAGGAAGACATATCTCTTGTACAAGCATGTTTGTGTGTTATGTGGTGAGTGAGAGCAAATGCGTGTTGGGAGATTGAATATGTAAGAATGGTTCATCAGGTCTACGTCGCTTTGCATCAATCAAGGAGTCTTGAGCATTGGTACATCAACTGCATTTAGGTATTGTCATTTTTGCTATCATCCGTCAAGAAAGCCAGGATGGTATCATATCACTGCAGTCTGACTACTATGCCCAAGCCTCTCTACCAGCTCGTATCATTCTCTCGGGTATATCCGCCTAGTCTCTCGAGTGCACCATGAACCTTGTTCAACTTGTTCGCCATAGCCTGTGTGTATGTGTCTTTGCAGCTGCGCCTCAGTGTCTAAGCCATCATTAGCATCGCAATTACCACAAGGTAGCACACCTATTCAAACTTACTTTAGCCCAGCACAAAGAAGCCCAAGTCTAGATCTTTGGTGTATCAATCGAAAGCTTAATAGCCTTGAAGGCGACGACAGCCGAGCAGCCATCGTTCAAGATGGGCTGGAGCACAGGACCAGACTTGCAGTCGGGCGCAGAGTAGACGTTCACTATCGATTTTTCACTTATGTTAACCACTGCTATTTCCTTCTGTATATCTTCGAAACTGCAAACCCAGAGCTGGGGGAAAAAAGAACAATCGAGAGAGTGACTTACAGGCGTTGTAACGAATCGAGTCGTCGTGGTGGACAACGCGGAGAGACTTGATGCCCGGAGCAAACTCGTAGCACGTGTCTGCGTCGACTGACATGAAGGTGACGGGGCCATTGCAGTTGTCTTCACCGAATACGTGCATGCGGACCGGCTTGGGGCCAGCAGTAGTCATCGGGACGGCAACTGCAGCGCTGAGTGCGGCGGCGAGACTGATGAGTGTCTTGGTGAACATTTTGTGTTGTTTCTTGGGATATATTGAGGTGCGTGTGTGTATGGGTATTTGTATGTATCAGAAGAAGAGACTGGAGTCGGCGGCAGATGAAACTTTTATAGTCTATGGGTGAGAGGTACAAACAATTCGAGGTGAAGCTACAGAGGCAGGCACGCTATAATGTTGAGGAGTGGGTCCACGCTCTACAAACGGCAGCTGAGACACTGCAAAGATGAAAGTGAGAGATTGTGCAAAGGTGAGAGGAAAAATTTGATAGTTTTGACATTAATCACTGTAGAGCAATCACCTCTTACCCATGTTTTTGGGATCAAACGGGTTCTTCAACAACATCACTCCCTAAACTACCAAGTGTCACAAACAGTGTGTAGAGTGATATAATAGAAGGTATGTGAGGGGGTTTCACAAAATATCATCATAGGTATATATGAGTGTAATATTGAGCGAATTATACATTTCAATTCACTAGGATTAACTTTAGGTAAAAGCTCACTCGGAGACTGGTTTTGCACCTGAAATCGGTTAGCCTCACAATCAACCGGTGAAGTGATTTTCTTACCCAGCATCCATCCAATGCCGGAGGCGAGCGCCCCTGTCGCGGCATTGGTCACCATATCCCTCCTCCGAACACGCTCTTGAGCATCGATGCTACCAGTCTCACTTCCGTCCAGACTAGCTCGACCCGAGCCAACCTTTGGATTCGATGCAGCCTCTGCACTTCCACGCAGGGGGAAGGCGGTCTTGGAAAATGCAGCTGCAGCGCCACGTGCAACATCAAATAGACCCATCGGTGCCTCTTCGACTGCACCCCTGCCGACTTCACGACGAGGCTGTACAGTGGTTGCTTCCATGTCAAATGTACCAGGCAGTTTTCGGTCGGCTGCATCATTGAAGCGCTCTTCAGCTTCATTCTCTTGAGTGAGAAGATGTATTGTTTCAGCTTCACACTGCTGCCATACACAAAGAACCTCTTCAAGATGTTTAGGTGGTGCTAATAGTAGCGCTTGTGAAAGTAACTCCATGCGTTGCTCCAGTCTCCTTAGGTCCGGTCTCGCTGTTTTAGTGGCCTGCGACCAACTGCTGGACAGAGATGAGGAGTTGTAACGTCCAGCATGTAGGGCAGCCCGCCAGGCAACATCCTCAGCTTCGTCTTCGTGGTTCTCGGCATCTTCTGACGTGGTTGGGAAATAGTGAGCCGGCGTTGGGGGAGTGCCTGCGGGAGTACTCGGCGTCAGCCGGGTAATCACGTATGAATATGCAGTCTCGAAATCATCTTCCTCAAGAGCAGCCTCGATCGCCATTCCAATCACTCGTCTTTCGGCAGCCGCTTTCTTCCCTTCGATCTCTGCGGGGTCAAGCGCAGTGTCCCACTCTTCTTCGTCCATGAGAGTGGACGGCATTGCGATGACCAGGTTCTGTCCAATCGACACTAGGTCGTCCAGCTTTGTGTAACTACCACTATTTTGCGACAATAGCTTTCGAACCAAAGATAGAGGATTCGAGCCAACTCTAATATTGACCGGTTGAAAAGGTACACCATGCTGGAGTATGAGTGAGTAAAAGGACATGGCGTGGGTTGCTGAAAGCAGAGCCTGGAAACGTCGAAACCGCGAAGAAGAGGGGAAATGAGGAGAAAAGGCATTTAGGATGTCAGCGGCGCGTTTGACACCGCCCCTATTGCGATTCCCGTTGCTTGCATTGTCGTAGTGATGCATGGCTGAGGCGAGCACCACTTTCTCTACATCAGAGGAAAGTAGCGGTTGCTGGCCAAAGGATGGCTTAAGATAGATTTCTATGGCAAGAGGGAAGTAGTTGCTCTCGAGGAGCGCTTTCAATATTTCTGTCTCCATGGTCTTGCTATCTAGCATACCGAAGATGCCTTGGGCCTTGCGATCTTCATCGTGGCGGTCAGTACCCCAATTCCACAGCCATACCAGCTTCGATCGGATGATGCGCCACTGTTCGCTGTCGCTCTTGGAGTTGCTGTTGAGTGTATGAAGTATTTTCTGCAACATGGACATTTGCTCAGAGTAGTCATCCCGCAGAGACATATTTGCAACGTCTCGGATAGAGACCGGATGATGTAATGTAAAGAGGGTATATGAAGTGAATATAATCAGTTCCAGGACACGAAACGCATCAGGGCCTGGCTGAGTAAGGTCGTTGTCGGGATGCAGAAGGCGCTCCTCCTTCAGCAGGGCAATGGTTGAATCATGGAGCAGCGGGTTCTTGAGATCGTAAGAAGGCAATTTGTCCACGCTTGTATTGAGGTCTGGGGGCGGATCGTAGTTGAGTAGTGTACATATCCGATCCAACAGCGTGTGCGCAGTTTGCAGAGCGTTGATGTCGCTCTGGTGAATCAGGTAGAGACATGCTAGAGCTGTACGTGCGTACTTGATCTCGAGCTGGCGTTGCTGGGCATCGTCGACATAGTCGCGCCCCTGTTCATAACCCCCCAAATCCATGTCCTCGGGGCCGTCCCATTCAGTAATGGCTGTTGTGACCAGGGTCAAGTGATCTTTTGAGGTATGCAGTAGCCATTGGAACAAACAGTCCCAGTCGTCGGGTACGTGTGGCCGCTCATCGTCAATTGATCCGCGCCGATCCTGGTTCACGGAGATGCGCCGACTACGGTCGTGGGCTCCACATAGCCAAGGGGCAACAACCCCCTTGAGATCACGCGCGACATTGTGTATGTTATCTGTACTGGCATTGCATGCATTCGAAAGCTGCAAGTCAACGGCACGGCGCCCCTTGAGTGCGGCAAAGTCGTCGAGGGTGGGTGGAGGCAAGTGTGGATAGTACTCGTAGCTGAGGCGCAGGAGGGGCAGAGCAGTGGAGATGAACCAGGTACGCAAGTGCTCCGAGTGGTCGAGGAAGGGCACGACGAGGCGCGGGACGAGATCTAGCAGGCCTGTCTGGGCATCGATACGGTGGGAGCGGTGGATGAGGAAGTGGGTGAAGAGGTCCATGTCGCGGTCGGCCGCATACAAGGGATGGGCTACAGGTGGCAGCACCAGCGATTGCCTCTTCTTACGGGCGCGCGCATCCGAGAGCTGCTCAACAGGCGCGACATCGAGGGCGTCTGCCGGGTTGTCGCCAGGCTCGCGGGCGCCCGTGGCCAGGCCGGCAAGGAGGTGGTAGTATGAGGCCGGGTCATGCTGCTCTGGCAGGTATGCGAGGAGGATGCTCAGGCTCAACTCCAGTGGCAGGTCGCCGTCGCGCAGAGCCGTCAAGGCCTGGAGCGCAGGTGTATTTGCGTGAGCGGCATAGTGCACGGCCAGGAGGATGCAGTGCGGGCCTGAGAGTTTCGACAGCTTGTGCAGCGCGGCCATGTCGAGGTTGAGGCAGTGGCTTTCTGACTTTCTGATGCACCGCCGTTCGTTCGCTACGTCAACCGCCCAGCCCCGCCTCCCGCGCTAAGGCCCCTGGGCACTGCCGCGCCTAGACAGCCGTTCCCACCGCGCCCTTCACACACCACTCACTCACACACGCTTCAAGGCCGGCTCTTCTTTTCCCGTTTCAATCAATCAATCTTCATCTGCACTCGCCTCCATCGCACCCCGTGAAACCAGACGATTCACAGCATACAAAAAAGAAATCGCCCCTCGACCGCACATCGTCGACGCGGGTCGTCTGCCACTTCTGGACTTGCTTCTATACCTCCTCTGCTTGCCAAGACACACATCAAACATGCCGCGTTTCCACCACCGAAACAAAAGTGTAGCAGCCCATTGCACAACCCAGCCCGTGCAACGGCTTATGAACATTTTGGCACCTGTTGCCGAACCTGATATACCGTGAAATCGCTGCCTGACTTCGTCTCCTTGGCTTTTGCATCTCCTTCTACTCTCTCTTCTCTGTCCGTCTCCAAACACCCACGACGTCGACTCAGGCACTCCTTCACCCACGCTCTTTAATCCGTCCAACCCATCGCTCCTGATTCTACTTCCATTCCGGGGCATATCCTGCTCCATTCCTTCATCATGTACATCGACACTGCGGCTGCCAACAGTCGCTCAATGCGACCCCAAATCATAATATCCCCATCTCCATACAATGAACGCTCCACGCCGCTTCTGGAAAGCTTCATAGGCCAGACTTCAGAAGCACCACCCACATATCTTGAAGCCACTACCCCTGGCCTCTACACGAGTCGCCAGAGCAGGGGAGAGGGCGCCAGGCTGCTCTCCTTCGATGGCCAAGAAGCCAGAGATGCAACTTTCAAAGAAGACCAGTATGACGGCCCAAGTCTGAGGCAGCGCTGCATAAGGAATACGTGGGTCAAGCTGCTTGCTGCAGTGCTTTGCTTCATGTTTCTTGTCGCCATGCTGGCTTTGATGGCGGCAGCTGTGTCGGTTCGAAGGGACAAGCCAGTACGTGACATTTGCTGATCAAATAACAATATGCTTGAATAACGCTAACCTTCACAAAGGGCGTAGTATCTGCTCCCCAAACTTCAGCCGAGGCTGCAAAAGCCGACTCCTCTGATCGGCCAGATCTCATTGCCATCCCATGGCCAGAACCATCGTCAACAGCCCAGCCCCCGGCATCGGGAGACTCTGCTCAACTCTTCCCAATCCGGTGGCCTTCAAAATGTGGCAAGGAGTACAGGGTCAAGACTGAATGGTACGATTTTGGCAAACCTAGTGAGCTAAACATTCAAGAGGCGATACACCAGTTGGACGGTTCTTACAAACGCGTGGCCGGCTGGATACACATTGCCCAAGCACCTGCAGAGCAAGCCCCTGGTACCGTTCAAGTGAAAATGTCGTATGCAATCTCGTCAACAGTCGATATCAACAGTGTTCCCTACACACAGACTCCATCAGGACTGACAATCGGCGATCCTTCTTTTCCCGACGGCTTCGACGGTGTTCGGCCTGGTAAAGCTTGCCTTGGCATGTCGGTGGTCATTTACGTAGCCCCAGGAGTCTCGATGAAGACGCTCAAAGTCTCATCCAACCACATGGGCATGCAAGTTCACAATGGCGCCAACTTTACCGTCACAGACTCAACATCGATCTCTCTCACTACCGGTACACTAGATGCTGGAGCGTTCTATTCGCGCCAAACTCACTTGCAAACCATTTCTGGCTCCATCAGCGGCATGTACGCCCTCTTCGATCTTCTTTCTGTCAAGACAAAGAGCGGCTCTGTCAACATCAACGTTGAGCCCCAAGAAGCTGCCAATGGGTCATCCAGCCCTGCAGTTTTCATGGTCGATACTCTTTCCGGTAGCATACGCACAGATTTCAAACGAAAGCATATCCCCGAACGAGACTATAAGACCTTTATCAACACAACCGTCGGTTCGGTCGACGGTACCTTCATCCACGGCTCGCGAACAGAAATCAACTCAATCGCAGGTCTCGTAACAGCCGATATCGTGCCATTCAAATCGGGTGATTACCAATCGGAGATATACACACAGACACACTCGGGTCAAACGTCACTGACACTACGCACTCCATACAAGGCGAAAAAGACACCGATGACTGGTCTTGTCAGCACGCATTTGAGCACTTCTGGAGCCCTCGACATCACCTATCCGGAAGAGTGGACTGGTCATGTTGACGGAACTTCTCTAAACGGAGCACTGCACCTGCAAGGCAAGGGGCTAGAACTGCTCAACGAAAACGACACACCCGGCAAAAATCACGTCGAAGCGAAGAAGGGTGATGGCGCTAGTACGTTGAGTTTCGACACTACTAGCGGAGAATGCCAAATCAAAATCGGAAAACTGTGAGAGACGGTGACGGTTTATGTATGGAACGAAAGGATGAAGTGTGTATCAAATCCGGAATGGAGCCGGCAAGTTCTTTTTTAGTGCGGCAAGTCCTGGATGATGGACTGGAGGCTTGGTCCCCAGTATCCACTACATAACCTGGACAAAAAGGCCGCTTAGTATGTATACCCTGTGAAACTAGTGTATTCTGTCCATAGATGCGACGTAAAACAATATCTGATAATGACCTCCTCTTTCTATCCTCGGTCCGACCAAGACATTGCGTATGCAGACTCCCTGGACAGTAACAAGGCTGTGCTCGTCTTACCCACTCCACACCCCCATGCTATTCTGCTCGGCCGAATTCAGACATATTCCAGATGACAAATGCCAAAACAGCCATATCCGTCAAAGAGAAGATCTAGTTGTTCCATGCCTGTTTTTGAAAAAACGGACAGGGAGAAGAACACAAAAAAACACATAGGTCAGACACTTGATGAATCCGATGCACAACATCCAGCAAAAAGAAAAAACAAGATCTGAATCTCTTTCCCCATACGCACCACTATTTACACACATGTACAGTATCAAGTTGTCACCCCCCTTCCCCCCTTCTTCCCTGTTTCTCCCCTTTTTGATTTTTTCCTTGTTACCCCACTTCAACATACCAAGGCATGAAGTAGGGCTGATTTTTTTTTAGAAAAAAACTAAAGCTTGTCGGAAGGGAGGAACGTGCGTACGGACGTACAGTACGTGCACTAATTGTGTTTTTGGAGGTTTCTATACTGATAAGATTGTTTCTTTTTTTTATGTTTTTACTTGGCGATGCTATAGGGAAGGGGTGAGGGGTGGAGGGGTTGTATCTATCTTTTTTTTTGGCTCTCTCTGCGGAGTCTTGGGTAGAGTAATAGTTGTTTGTGCTATGTGGATAGGGGGTAGGCCTGTTCGGCGTATGTTTTGTACATGGTTTTGTATGCCTGGTTTTAGGGGGTTGGAGGGGTTGTGTAGGTAGCTTGAGAGTGATAGTGTGTAGGTGTGGTGGGAAGTCTGGTTCGGGTCTGAACATGTTTTGTTCACTGTGTTTTGCAAGTGATTTTGTATGCCGCTTCTTAGGGTGTACCGGCAGAAAGGGGGACGAGGGGGTATGCTGGGTATGCTGGGTAAGCACTATGTGTCTACTAGGTCTAAGGGGGTGGATCGCGAAAGGAAGATCTTCATCGGTACGGGTGTCTGTACTGTTTTGGGGCATCAGGGATACGTTGATCGTGTATTCGGTCCTCCAGAGTTTTCTGTTGAGCGCAGGGCTTGCCTGTGTAGATCAAAGACTGTGTATGTACGTTTATAGAAATTACGACATGATCTACATCAACGCGTCAACGACACATCTGACTGAAGCTAGAAATCGATATGATCAAATCGATACAATTCTTCCTAGAGTTTCAAGTCAGAATAGGGTTGATCGAATATCCTTCGCGGAGGGGTTTCGAGTCCTCAGGGCAGTGTCCAGCCTGGTCGAGAGTGGGGCAAAGCAAAACGGCGGAGAATAATGCAACAGCAAACAATAGCCAGACACTTTGCGAGACTATGCTTTGACTGGAAACAAGGTCGCACTGGTTACACTGTTTTAGCAAAACCTCACGTGTGGTCAGGCCGTACAAGTGTTAGGTAAAGGTGTACAAGGCAGCGCATAGCGTTTAGGAAGTCAAGGTCCAAAATTAGGAGCTTTACGCAGGTAGCTTGGGACAAGGCATGGGCATGCCTTGCTGGTCCAAGGCAGCATTAATACTGATAGCGTGCAGCACCTTGTAGCGCATCCTCCGACTTGGCTTGTGCTGCACGAAATCTACTTAGTTCATGCCCTCTGGTATATCTTTCGGCACAATAGTTAATTTAGACATCTTGGAGGCTCAAAACCCTGCTACAAGCCCAGGCTCGGCACTTTTAGGCAAGTCCGATAGCCAGGTTTATGAGCACTTGGGTACATGGCGCGATACACTGGCGGCGATGGGGTGTGGCGAAGCTACTGCTCCATTTGTGTACTGGCAAGCCCCAGATGATATCAGAGGGGGATATACATGCAGGCTTTCACGCCACGCTGCACCCCATACTGGTAATTCCAATTACACACATAGTCGATCGGCCGCTGTCACTTGTCAACATGACTCGATAGCAGGTGTGAGAGCCTGTCATGGCCCGCACCGCAGCAAGGCCACCAGGAAGCCACATTGACTAAGTACACATCACATGTATGCACATCGAAGTAGCTGTGCAGCACTACATCCACAGTACAGCCCACGCTCTTGCACAACAAACAGCTCTCCTGGAGCTGGTGGATCGAGATTAAGAGGCCACTAAAGATGGTACGGTTCGGCGAGGATGCGGTCCGTCTGAGGGGGCATAAACAGAAGGCGTCGAGTTGCAGAGGAGGGATACTCGGCCACCGCGACCGCACAACGGGCCCGCCGGGCAATTGCTCTCGGCGAGTCAATACGAGAACAGGTGAGGATGGCGGTAATGGTGCGGTACATATTGTGGTCAGAGTGGGTCGCAGGTGCCCCTGGGCGTGTGTCAGGAGTGTTTCGCCCTCGTCGCGACACGGTAAAAGGCGTGGGGCTGGATGGATTTGGTCGCTGACCTCATCCGCCTCCCTCACCAAAACTACGCGCCACAGGCGACTCAACTAACCTCATCCCCAATCAGCGGCCCATCCTCGTCGTCGGGATGGCTCTCCGCCCAATTCAGCACAGTCTTCCTGATGCGATGAAACGGCCTGCCAGCCCACCCCAATCGTGTTGATACATGGGCAGGTTGCACATTTCCCAGGCATATTCTTCCTTCACCCCATCCATCCTTCTTCACTGGCTCTACACCATCTCTGGCCAGCGCTGAAACCTGGCTTCGGATCACGGATAGAGAGCCATGGCTTGCCTGTCCAGCTCAGCTCGACTGCTGTCTGCACCAACCTGGCCCCTGTTGGTGTTAGAGTTGATAGCGGAGGGCGAGGGCTGCTACCATCGCTCCATCCATGTCGACAGACACTTGTGCCAATGGCGACTTGGGGCGCCTGCTGCCCTCCGCCGAGGAGACCTCTCCGAGTAAGCCGGGAGGATTGATGGAGACACTGACTGGTGCGACCGTTCCGAGTGCGTCTAATCGCCGTTTGGAATCCCAGCAGCCTTGCGCACCGTCCACCGCCCACTACATCCATCCCCGCTAGACTCTCTTTTGGGTGAACGCTTCTGCTCTGACCGTTCCAGATCACCTGCAGCCAAGGCGCGTCGCGACACTTCTCTCAAACTTGAATCGAAGCGGTTCCGTTGCGTCAATTGCAGACATCGTCGCTCTTTATTGTTCCTCTCGGATGTTGCGAACCCGTACGCATCATATAGCCTAACAGCCCCTCCAGCCGTCTTTCCTTCTATTTGGCCCTTCACTCTTTAGGACCCGACCCAACTATCTTTGTAAACATTTCTTTCTTTTGGAGCCGGCTCCATTCGCGCTGGTTGCGTTGTTGGGAACATTTGTTCTCGTACACTCTTTTGAAGAAAACCCCACACTTACCACATTATCCAATCTTATTCGGTTCCGCGTCTGCTCATCAAATTGGCCCTCGACTATATCGCCTTAGACCTTCATTTGACTAGTCATCCCTACTTTCGCTACCAATGTAAGTGGCCCGCGTCCTCCGCTCGCCCCCCCGGATTCCTTGACAGACACCAATCTTGAACCTTTTGTCGACGCCACACTCCTCATCAAAGCCACAACCTCCTTGACTATCTGCTTACTGCCTGCCCCAAGCAGAATATCCACAGACTTCACCAAGACTGTTGTATATAGCAGGTTGGCTAGAAGATGAACTACCACACCGTCCAGCAGTAAGCCCTATCCAACACTACTCAACCAGCGATGCCCCTCTAAGCAAAACAACCTGTTATATAGATACAGGCCATCGCCTAATAGACAACACACGATGGGCCACCCCTCTCCCACGCCCGGAACACAGATGATGTATCCTTACGGGGGTCTTGCCCCACAAGGACAGCAACAGCAACACCCACAGAATCTACTGCAAATGTCCAGACCATCGCCACCGCAATCGTCGTGGGCGATACCGCAGCCTCACCCTTCGTACTATGGTGCGCCAAGAGGTCCTGTCGTGGGAAGACAGGACTCGGGACACTCACTGGCGCGAACAGATGTGAATGTGACCCAACCAGCTACCACAAGCAGCGACTTCTACAGCAACAGCATGGCGCCCCCTACATCGCTAGCACCTACTGATTTCTTTCCGGGTGTCATCGACACAAGTAAGGTCCATGGCCGAGCAGTTCCAGTCGCCGTACTAACAATTGCAGGTCCATGGGGTCAGAAGGTGTGCGAAGAGTTGGAATCATTTCCCTCCCTGGATCCAGATGTCACCGATTTCAGCAACGGCATCATGGGACACGACGAGAATACACCCATCATCGACCTGCGCCAGTACAATGGCATGCCACAGCAGGAGCATGACAGCATGGCCAATTTGAACCCGAACACCACCCGACGCCTATCAGAGTCTTCCTTCTCAATGTCGAGCACAGGTGGCGTGCTTCCAGAGCCAGTAGCTTACGAAGATTTGGGCACTTCGGAGCCAGTGTCATACCCCTCCGAGTATGACACATGGAGCCGCCCGGAACCAAGCCAGAGCCATCTCCTATCCCCGCTTGCGTCACCATGTCGTCCTCAGTACGACGGTGTGGTGAGAAGTGGGAGTCGCTCCCGCGCCTCGCCAGCACCGCACAATAACGTACGGTCGTCGCCATATACACTAGACAGTGGCCGTTTCAAAAGATGGTCTACCGGACACGCGCCAACGTCAACCCCCGCCAATGCCCGAACAGTCTCCCAAGTACCGAATCACTTTACGCCATACGGCCCAAGGCTGAACCCCCACCACTCCATGCCAGCCTACCCTTCGGGCGCATATAACAACTACGGAATGGCTGCCCAGAACGTCCTGTATTCGCAGACAAACCCTCAGCATACCAACACCCCACCATACTTTGCAGCACAAGATCAATCACCCTACCATCTTGAAGTGCCTCGCCCACTGCCTTCTCAGGGTCTCTTCCGTCTGCTCCAGAGTAATGCGGACCGCCACGGTGGTTGTTCATCCCACTTTGCTGACCTTTCGGATCCCCCGGACCTATATTCATCGCTACATGAAGAAGCCTCGAACCCGCCTGAGTCTGACATGAACCCATCGGACCCAGACCTTATCCCGCACGAGCAAGATCTTCGGTTCGTGGGTGATTTGTACACTCCACGATGGGTACGCGGACATGGGAACAAGCGTGAAGGTTGGTGCGGGCTCTGCAAACCAGGGCGATGGCTTGTTCTGAAGAACAGTGCATTCTGGTATGACAAGTCGTTTACGCATGGTGTTAGCGCAGCTACCGGCGCAGCATTCCAGGGTCCACAAGAGACTCGCAGGACAGAAGGTAACCTGGATGTCTGGGAAGGACTTTGCGGAAGCTGCGGAGAATGGATAGCACTGGTAAGCAACAAGAAAAAGGGAACGACATGGTTCCGTCACGCATACAAGGTAAGTCTTCTCCGAATTGGAATCGCTCGGCCAAACTGGTCACCTTGACAAATACTCAACTGTACTGACCTGAAACGCAGTGCCATACACACCCGAAAGTCAAGGACGGTCCAAAAAGGCGTCGGGAAACGCAAGCCGGGCGAGTTCGTGCGGCGTCATCTGCCTCGTCAACGTCGTCTCCATACCCGTTCAAGCATGACACATTGCAAGCAGACCCGACTTCTCATCGTCATTCTACTCCCACTCCGATCCCAGGGAGCGCATCACTACAATCATATGGCAGACCTTTGCCAACGTCTACGCCAACATCAACCCCTCGACCGAGCAGTTCGTGTCATCCAGGCAGTGCTGCGTACCCCACTCCTTCTTCAGCAACACCAACGATGCAATCACTCCGAACACCCACGATAGCATCAGCCAACCTGAGTCACATGGATCAAACCACTAGGCAAGAGTCTGTTGTTGGCATGTTCACCACGCCATTACAAAGTCTACCAAACTTCGCCAACCATCAGTACACGCCAGACTTGGCACACCAAGTAAGCGAACCAGAGCTCGTTGGTATACGGACGACCACAGTCGCATTGAACTCGATAGCGAGTATGATATGAGATTGCCATGGTGGCACTGAAAGGTGACGGTGCGCCATCTTTCATGGTTTGCGTCTGTTGTTTTCAATGTTGGTTGAGCAAATCCGTTTCCCCTCGCACCCCTCCCAAGACCCCCCACAACTCCCAACGGCGAAGGCGTTCTTTGTAATCCCCGAGCATCAAGCGCATGGTTTTCAAGCAAAGTCGGTTTTATTCATTTTCTCTGAAGCGTTCTTGTTTGTACAGCGTTACTTTAGGTTTTGGTTACGCCGAGTTGGCGCCAGCGAGCGGTAGTCACGAGGTCATGACTTCCCCCCAGCATCTAGTTAGATTAGTTTTTGGCTTTGTCGTTATCTCGAGAATCCTTGCCACTCTTCATAGCACTTAAGTAAATTCCCCTTCGCAGTTCACGTTATAGACTTGCTTTCAGCGAATCAATCAGTCCCAAGGATTATACAAATGCCCCAGTCTCTCTCTCTGTGTGTGTGTCTTTCTTTCTTTCTTTTTGTTTTGTTTACAGGGTCCGTTCGAACAGCAGAAGTGGTCAAGGTGTAGTAACTACGCCTGGTTCGGCAACGAATGCGAATCGTAGCCTCCCAATCTATTTTACCCACCCCCCACTTCCAGCCCTACGACTTCAGCCACCGGAAAGAAGCAGTCCCAGTACCCCAGTGGCAAGATGGCCTCGGCATGCCAAACACCCTCGCTGGCGTCACACAGCCTCATGTTTCGGGTAGCAGGATCTGACACCACACACACGGAAAAACTCACTGAAACGCAGGGTGCACGAGCGACGAAATGTACCAGTCATCTAGATACGTACCCAAAAAGCGGAGTTAGGGGTAGCATGCTGACGTGGGGCTGGGCTGGTAGATAGGATTGCGTACGTCGAAAAATGTATCTTGCCAATGGACATGGTTTATTTTTGTGGATTTATTTTTTTCGAGTCAACCGTTGGTTGGTGGGGTTTTTAAGGGCTGAGCATTTTGATACACCCTTGTGCACACAGATACACACGGACATTTAGATCTGACTTGATCTTGATATGATCTTGATTGTGGTATGAGACGCCTTGATTATTCGTCCTGCCGGTAAAGTGGTCTGATATCCTCGGCGAGTATCAAACCTCAGAGCCTCCGCGCCAGTGCCAGATCTGTGATTTACAGGCTTCAAGGCAGAGGATATAGATTCGTAGCCATCAGGGTGCATGATTCGAGTTTTGTTTTGTTCAGCTCAAAAAAGGCATTTGGTCTCGAGATACTGAGTTCATGTTGCACATGCACAACCCGGTTTGCCAAGATGCCTCAAGCGATGATATGCTTTTGTAACAATGGAGTTTGCCGACTCTGGCGCAAGCCCTAGCATGTCATTGGCGTTGTGTGTCCTAAAAGGTGCCGATGCATTCAGCTGGCCATCGTAGAGTATACTCCGCTCGAGCAAAGCAAGCCCCGAATCAGGATAGCCTCTTTCGATCCTTTTCCGCCCTTCTTCGACGCATTCTTCTACGGCATATCTCCCCACAGCAAACTCTTGACCAGTCAACTCCTCCACAGACTCGAGGACTTCGTTAGCTGATATGATAGTGCCGGCAGCATAGATGTACTGGTTTTTGGTCTTTTCCCAGTTGGCAAGCACTCGAGCCACAACCTGACCTACTCTTGCTAGACTGGAGGCCGCAAATAACTCCATACCTGTGCCATGAATAGTAGCACTTTGCCATTCCATGTCGAAGCCCATATCGCCATTGATGATTTTGGTGTCAAGTGTATACCCTGTAGCGACTGCTGTCCACTCGAAGCTCGGACTAGCATCTGACAGGTTTTTGAGATGGTTAATAACATTTGCTCGTTCTGCATGCTTGGGTAGGCGGGCTTGAAGCTGCTTGTTCAGACTGTCATGACTGAACTCATCGGGGACAAATCGCCTGACCCCTGCGGCTACCATGGCGTTGATGATGCCAACCTGTAGGTCCGAGTCCCCACCTGTCATTGTGCTTAGGATAATATCATAGCCGATGAATGCCGACTGCAGTGCGTTTGGTGTGAAATCAGAGGTTTTGTGTTGTACTGGAGATTGAGAGACATTGGGTGGAAGAGTTAGTGTTTGAGAAGGATACGTTAGCACAGATATCTTGTAGTTGCAGTCATCAGATGATGTCTGTTGTGAGCATAGAGCGGAGATGATGGAACGGCAAATATGTCCGTTCTACAGGCAAGTCAGCGGGCTTTGATAAACCAGCAGGCACACTGACTGCCTTACGCCAAGTATCATGATGTTTTCGATGGCCATCTTCGTGGGAAGAGTGAAGAAGAGAGAGGCCAAGTCTGGGGGTGGAAAGTGGTGATGCCAAGCGCAGCGCACGGACGCGGCATGTTCCGGGCGGCAGCTGTGCGAGCTTTTGCGGACCGGCAGCAGCAACACCACCACCACGAAACCTCCCGCGACCGCAACGCCATCATCGCTCATCTCCCGGGGCTCGCAAGACCTGATCCAGTGCGTCAATTGCCCCTATCGAAAGCTCCAGCACCGCCATTGGACCCCCGCAGCAGCGCGCTGACCCGCAACAGCCCAGATAGCCCATCATGAACGCCCGTTTCCTCCGTCCCTTTGCCAGGGCTGCCTTCCGCGCCCCCACGGCTGTCCGCCCGGCCGCCATGGCACGCCCTGCTCTCGTCGCCAGCCAGACCAAGAAGACCGAGGTCAGCCCACAGCAGATGGTGAGAATGGCCCCTAGTTGATTGCGCGGGGAATGTTGGGAAACTGACCATTGGATAATAGACGGTCCTCAAGTCTGCTATGCCCCAGCTCATCCCCTTCTTCTTCGTCAACGAGACTACCGTGGCCTTTATCCTCCTGCCATCGCTCATCTACGTCTTCTCCAAGTACATCCTGCCCCAGCGCGTGCGCCTGTTCGCTGCCCGCCTCTTCATCAGCAAGTTGTAAGCGAGGAACGTCGAGTTGAAGCAAAGGATATATATCTAAGGCGAGAAAAAGCCAAGGATGTCCATGTACCAGTAGCGGGAATATGCTCGTAGACAAATCAATGGCATTGCACGAAGAGTGACGGCATTTCTATCTGGCATACTTACCGACCAATCATATTATTTTGCCAAAACAGAATGACAAAAATCAGTGTTACCCGCTGCATGCGACCAAAGAGCGTGATAACGTGCTATCTAAATGTATAATAGCCCAAGGACGAGACGAGAGAACAGGGTGACTTGGCTCACTTGTGATGTCCATCGTGTATGTGGTCCAAGACCTGCTAAACGAGATAATAGTCTCATGAGAGCAAAGATCACATGTCGCATGGTGCAAATAGGTTGAGCCTAGAGTAGTAACATGCAGGTACAATGTTGGCATGGAGAAGACATGTATTTATCGATAACAGTGGGGCGCCTTCCCTTGTTGGGCCTTACTCTCAGCACATCCACCACACCTTCGCTCCAAACCAAAAGGCCGAGACGGTGTTGATAAATGTCGAACCGCCGAAAGAGTGATAGCGGTACAAGTGCAGGGGTCTGCTATCACCACCAATACCTGACTGCATGCTGTCGGTAGGTATCCGAGTGTTTCCGTTGGACGAGAGGGGGCTGAATGGCACACCCCCAATCGACAACGTCATGCCAGCCCTCAGGGTCCAGTGCCGGCAATAAAACCGCCCTTGGCTGTCTAGATGTGCCGTCTTATGGCCTTGAGCCGCAAGTTCAACATGGCTCAACTCTCTGCTTATCTTCTTGTTACAGGTTGTATGGACCTTCACCGATGCTGTCAGCCTTGTGATGTGTCCGCGTGGTTCTCATCTTGGCAGCCGACAGAATGTCCGACGTCGAGGCGTACGAGCTCACCGAAGCTCCTGCTTCACGAGCGGCAGCCAGCGCAATGTCGACGGATGAGCTACAAGACGACCAGCCCGTGATAGAGTCGCGTCTACACAAGAGAACCCTCCTCAAGCTTGATTTTCTCCTGCTTCCCTTTTTGGCCCTCTTCTTCCTGTTCAACGCGCTCGACAAGACGAACGTATGCTCCCATACATGTACACGACCACTGCGACAACACCGACTGATATTCAACTAGATAGGAAATGCAGAGTCTGCCCACTTCACCGAAGATGTCGGACTGAACAAGGATGTCCTGAACACGGCCGTCGCCCTCTTCTTCGCCTTCTTTGTCAGTCTCCAGCCGCTTGGCGCCGCCCTGGGAAGGAGATTTGGTATGGTACTTTGGGTACCGTCATGCATGCTTGCATGGGGCGTTTCTACTGCCCTGCATGCTTGGATACGACACAAGTGGCAGCTATACACTTTGCGCATACTCATAGGTGCCCTCGAAGGTACGTGGGCTCATTCCATCCTGTGCGCGCTGCAAGCACTAGGAGCTGACATTGTACCTAGCCGGCTTCTATCCCGTTACCGTTACCTATCTGTCTCTCTTCTACACGCGCTTCGAGTTCGGGAGACGCTTGTCGTTCTTCTACGGTCAGGCAGCCGTGGGTGGTGCTCTTGGAGGGCTGCTAAGCTACCTGGTATTCTCGCAGTTTGGAGCCAACCGCCAGACGGGATATAAGCCATGGCAGGTACTCTTTCTCTTGGAAGGATGCCTCACCGTAGTTGTCGCTATTGCTGGGTACTTTTGGTTACCGCATAGCGCAGACACGGCCTGGTTTCTTGCACCCGAGGAACGCAAGTACGCCTGCACACGCGTTATTCAGGACAGGGATATACAAAATTCGTCAGATGAAACACGCAAAGATGATTTGGATCCCGAGGAAGGACACGACGACGAAGCTCGTGATCTTTTACAGCCATCAAAACGCTCGGCTGCGGCAAATGCGCAGGCAAAGCAGCTCATTGACGACCGTGGACTCACGCCCCAAGATATAGTATCTGCAATCTTCAACACCAAGATCTGGCACATTCTGGTATGCAACATTCTTGCTGCTGTTCCAGTCTATGCCTTTTCTATCTTCCTTCCATTGGTCCTCGCTCCGTTGACAGAAAACAAGGATCCTGCCTTGGTCAATCTGCTTACTGTACCACCCCATTTCTGCGGCGCCGTCACGCTCTACTTGTTTGCTACATACAGCGATAAGCAGCGCATACGGCTCAAGCCGGTCCTTGCTGGCCTGTTCATCATGGCTTTGGGACTAGTTTTGGTCGTACTGTTCCCGATTTCATGGGTGATACCTCGCTATGTGGCCCTTGTCATTCTCCTCTCGGGTACTTACGTAGCATCTCCGCTCACCGTTGCCTGGATATCTGGTAATACTCCTTCGCCGGGCAAACGTGCAATGCTCCTCGGTATCAATGGCTGGGGGAATATGGCTGGTGTCATCTCGGCTCTTCTCTTCAAGCCAAAGTATGCTGATGACGGTTACATTGTACCTCTTTGGTGGACACTATTTTGCGTATCACTCTCCGCCACGGGTTATGTATTGTTTTACATAAGACTCAAAAGGGAAAATAAGGCACGCAGTATGATTCTGCGCGAGTGGACCGAAGATGAGATCGAATTGGAGAGGCTTGAAGGCAGAGGACCGTCACCACAACAGGGTCAGTGGCTTCAAAGAGCCGCGGCTATGACCAAATCGATCAGACTGCTCAACTGGCTTACAGGTTGGCTTGAGCGAGCTGCAAGACCTACTCGAGAGGGCGACGATAGAATTACGTTTGTATACGGCTTATGAGATGTACAAGGGAATATCCATGTACACATGAATTCGATTAACTTCCAGAACTCATATCCCAATCATTCAAGTTTTGACATTTGTCTGCTTTTACTCAACTTCTCATAACCTGTTTGCTCCGCTCTTGATGGCCATGCCCCCAAATCTCACGACTTCTCTCTTGCTCGCTGCTGCAAGCACAGTACATACAGCACCCACGCCTACCAGCAGAGTTCTCGCCATGTTGAGCGTGGCCCACCGATCCATCAGCTCATGCACCGTCTCGCCTTGGGCAACATTTGCCTCGACAGCTTTGTCCTCCAGCGAGGCGGATTCAAGCTTT
Organism: Bipolaris zeicola 26-R-13; assembly: GCF_000523435.1. Classification (NCBI taxonomy): domain Eukaryota; kingdom Fungi; phylum Ascomycota; class Dothideomycetes; order Pleosporales; family Pleosporaceae; genus Bipolaris; species Bipolaris zeicola. The sequence goes on from NW_006912110.1 coordinate 41,727, forward strand.
TCTTTCTTAGCCATGAGCTTGGCATTTGTGGGCGCAATGACGAGGAGTGTAAAAGGTACAATACTGGGAAGAAGAATGGTAGAAGCAAGGTTCAGACGGAAAGCCGTCGAGCTGGGGTCTTCTATTGAACTGTGTCAGTCGATCTAGGTACTACGGATATAAGATCCACGTAACGCACGGTTGTAAGCAACATATCCCGTTGCCAGAGCCGAAAGGATAGCCAGTGGGCGGGCAATTGCTCCGCCTCGGGTAAAGATGGAGTACCATTGCTTGACGGCAAGGGGAGCAGGCGCTTCCATGGCCGTGTGTATACCCACAACGGAGAGGCATGTGTTACTTCCTGTACTTTGCCTTAGTCTCATTATTTCTAAGATTTATCATGCCAACATGGGATATATACCCAGGGGAGGGGTAGTTTACCGAATAAAAACATGCTTGCTGTAATACCTACAGTCTGAGCAACCACCATGCCTGTAGGCGTCTTTTGTGTGAGCAAATTATCCATATTGTGAAATGTGTGTGTGTGTGTAGAAGGGCAGAATGTAGATCTTTCTTTTTTCGAAGAACGTTGGCTTGATTTGTAGTTTTTGTGTTCTTCCTATCATGATTGTCGAGTTTGGTAGGCCTGACGCGCGACGTCAGTGTACTATGCACCATTTCCCCGCGGGCTCCGGTCGCGTTCAACGCAACCCGCTGCTCCGAGCAGCAACGCTCCATGTGGCAGACTGGTGGTGAAAAGCCTGTAAAGCTTGTAAAGCTTAGCAGACCCCGAAATCTCACGGCCCTCTGCAGTGGCCGCTCAGTGTCCTTGTATACGATGCGTGTTTCGAGTGCATGCTGATGTCATCTTGGGAGTGTTGCAGTATTGCCGTCGGGACATGTCGAGACAGGTCGCTTGTTGCCCATGAAACCATTGAAGCATCAACACGGCCCAACCTGACTGTGTCTAACAAGTGTCGGACTTGCCTCCGTGTATTTATTTTCACGAGCTCATAAGCAATTCTCGACAGATAAGACCAGCAACTAGCCTGGTGCACAGCTGAACTCGTCTCCGAGGCATACGTAGAACAGCCACATTACTTAGACCCGCCTACGAAACCACTTTCAACAAATACATCTTGCACATCTAGGATACCCCTTAAAAACCTCTCTACCATGTTTTGTAAGTTGTCTGCTCACACGGCGTTGTGACTGTGCTTACGAGTTCAGCTCTAAATACTACGGCGACGCTTCGCAACGTGACACATCTCCCGCGCTCAATAAGCTATGCACAAGCTGTGGAACAGCTTCACGACCACGAACTGCTCATTCGCCTCGACCCCGAATATGCCTCGCACGAGACCCTGCCGTCAGACCCGGCTACACCGGAGGCTAAAATATACAAGATCACGGACCATATGAATGCGCTCCCAGCTGGGCTGTGGGATACAAAAGTGACATTTGAAGCACATATGACAGACCTGGACGATGGAATACTATGGCTCATCAAGGCACCATTGGGACTGACGCAGAAGACTACGTGGAGGTGCTTGAAGACGGAGAGTTTAGGAGAGGGGGACAAAGGAGCCAATGAGGAAGAGGGAGAGTGGAGCTTAGTCGAGGATGTGGAGATCAAGGCGAACCGGATGCTGGTGAACACGGTCAAAGGGAAATGCGAGGATAACTGGCGAGGCACACATAGCAGGTTTTTGGCGCAGTTGAAGGAGAAGATGGGTGCAGCGTAGGGTTTAGTTGGTTTGACCAGTGTATGTATGTAGTAAGTAGTAGATGTGCATTCCGGCATCCCACAAGAAACAAGCCGTTGTATCCTACGAACCAAGACGCCTCTATTCGTCCAGATGCATAAAACCACGCATCGTGCGGCTGCAGAGACATAATCTACTCTACTTGGCCTGGTTGCCAAGAGGAGGAGAGACCCTGCATAACGCTACCATCCGCAGGGCCGAGGAGTGATTGGATGGTGGACAGATGGGAACCGCGGCCTCGGATCAAACTGGAATAGAGAGAGAAGTCTCCCAGGATATGGCATAGCCATGGGAATCATCAAGGCCATCTTGTGCTCACGCGACGGTGGGTTGGGGGGGTCAAGCGACCAAATGCCCCCCATCGGAGGTGCACTGGTGGCATGTGGGCTGTGCACGTGGACTGGGCCAATCGGGCCTGGGGCGGCTCACAGGTCGGTGGACGTGCACCTGCGATAAGCCGGATAAGACACGCCCGCCATACACGGGCCAGCTTCCCCCGCCTTTCTAGACGGTGGCGGGACCCTTTCCAGTCTCCCCCCAGTCAGCATGCCGCCATCCGCGCCCATCAAAAACAGCCCAGCCTGCCCAACCACCGCGCCGGCTTCAGCTCGCTCCTATTTTTTCCCTTTTCCCCAAAAGCCTCTCCTCCTAGGCCAGCGTGTATACCCTTGTTGACGCGCCGCCATGGACCCAGTCTCTATCGATGCAGTCGTCGTCGACCACAACGACATACAGCCAATACCCAGCATCCCTCCCACGGAACCCATGGCCATGGAGCAGCCCAAGCTGAAAGGGAGGCAGCGTCTGCTCAATGGACTACACCGCATGGGCTCCTCTCCAAGCCTCGCTGGCTTTGGTAGAGCCCGCTCGCAGAGCCTGAGAAGCGGAGGCAAGGCTTCAATGTCCTGTGTCTCCCTGGCCTCCCCAGGCTCGCCCTATGGTACCTCGTTTGGCAGCTCGTACTCGTCCGAGCTATCCAACGGCTTTTCAACCGCTCCCACCTCGGTCGCCAACAGCCCTCCTGGCACGCCATTCTGGGACGAGAGAACCCGTCTACGCATGAAGACGCCCGAGACCCCGTTGTCGGTCCCCCTGCCTTCCTCCCGCCGGCCCTTTACCAGAGATGGGCTCGAGGCGGAGAGCGATTATTTCTCGCGCGACGTCCGCAAGGTACAAAAACGGGCCAACTTCAACTTTTGGCAACAAATGCCCGCAGAGATTCGCATACAGATTCTTCGATACCTGGAGCCAAAGGAGGTTGTGCGCTGTTCGCGTGTCTGTAAATCATGGTACACCATGTGTTTTGACGGTCAGCTCTGGAGTGACCTTGATACTACCAAGTTTTACCGCGACATTTCAGCCAATGCTCTGGTCAATATCATCACTTCGGCTGGCCCGTTTGTCAAGGACTTGAATCTGCGGGGCTGTGTCCAGCTGAGGGAACATTGGGGCAAAGACGGCTTCATTGAGTCTTGCCAGAACTTGGAGAACTTTTCACTTCAAGGCTGTCGAATTGACCGCGCGTCGATTCACTGTTTCTTACTTCAGAATAGCCGTCTCGTACACGTAAATCTATCTGGCCTTGCAGGCGCGACGAATGCAGCCATGAAGATTCTCGGCGGACACTGTCCCAAGGTCGAGGTTCTCAATATCTCATGGTGCAACAACATCGATAACCGAGGACTCAAGAAGGTAGTCGAAGGATGTCCGAAACTACGAGATATCAGGGCTGGCGAAGTAAGAGGCTGGGATGATGTCGATCTCATGGCCGAGCTGTTCAAGCGGAACACACTTGAAAGACTTGACCTCAAGAACTGTGATAGCCTTAGTGACGAATCACTGGCTGCTTTGATTGAGGGTGTGGACGAAGAGATTGACATCCTCACTGACCGACCAATTGTCCCGCCTAGGAAACTCAAGCACTTGAACCTTACGCGCTGCCGCAGCATCACCGATACTGGCCTAAAGACCTTGGTCAACAACGTCCCATTCCTAGAGGGTCTTCAAGTCTCCAAGTGTGGAGGATTGACCGATGATGGCTTGCAAAGCTTACTGCCCACTCTCCCTGTTCTCACCCACCTGGATATCGAGGAGATTGACACGCTGACGAATGAAGTCCTGAAGACACTTGCTGAGTCCCCATGCGCATCGCATTTGAAGCATCTGTGCATTTCATATTGCGAGAACCTAGGTGATTCCGGTATGCTCCCCGTTCTCAAGGCGTGTCCCCGACTTGCTTCATTGGAGATGGACAACACACGCATTTCTGATCTTGTCTTGGCCGAAGCTGCCTCTGGATTGCACAATCGCAACAAGAGCGGTCGTGGCCTTGCACATTCTGAGCGCCCCGAAGTAGGTCTTCGCATTGAGGCCTATGATTGTTCCAACGTCACCTGGACTGGTGTTCGCGAAGTCCTTTCCCGAAACGCAGAAATCACCCGTCCTACCTCCCGGTCCGCTTCCAAAACCCCGACGTATCCACGTGAGATTATCAAGCTCAAGTGCTTCCACAACTGGCAACCAACTGTTGAAGAACACACCAAGCGCGTCTTGCGAGGTGACTTTGCTGCCGCTGCACGTCTGGAACGTAAGTGGGCCGATTGGATGATGATGAATGAAGAAGCTGGTGTTGGCGGTGCGGGAGCGAGGCGACGGCGGAGGCGAGCGCGAGAGGCGCAGATGATGCATGCTGATGAAGAAGAAGGCGCAGGTGCGACAGGCATCGGCCGTCGCCGGCGTGCACGAAGTGGGCCTGGTGGTTGCACTGTGATGTGAAGGGTATGTTTGAGTTCATTGTTTTGAGGTACGCAATGCGGTTGATTTGAGAACACAACCGATCGGGCCCGGTTGCTGGCTCGATCAAGTACATGTTGGAATTTTCGCACATATGATTGTAGGTTTTTTGCCCAAGGAGTTCTTGGGTCTTCATTACTATTAACTGGATGCATTGCTTGGAGTTTAGATGATTTAGATTTAAGGCGCAAGCAACGAAGATGACTGCGAGCTTGAGCCGCTAGTGGGTTGATTGCACGGGTGCAATTTTCGATTCCAACAATAGACTACAGGTTTGGATTATTTTTATAAGCTGTCTAGCCTGATTATACCATGATTTGGAGACCAGCCCTGTTGTATAAATCACGTGATGGACTAGTGAAGTTACGGTAGTGGTGCGATACATGCCGACTATGGACCTCGTCTACGCGTCTTCTAGTCAACCAGCAACCTTGGAATTCCATACCAAGACTTCCGCCCCACTAACTGCTCAAGGCTAGTTCACTCAAAATGACAGGCTCGGAATATTCCAATGCAAAGCAGGACCTAGAGGCTTTCCGCATTGCTGGTCTCCCGCCGGACTTTTACTACATCTCCAACTTCATTAGTGTTGAAGAGGAAACGTCGATTCTACAAAAGGTCAGTCTCCGCAAACTCCGAGACATTTACTGCGAGCTGGTGAGAATGCAGTGATGACATCAATTGGCATTATCATTACCCCGCAAACATACGTACCCACCCCCCAAAGTCCACTTTTCTCCTGCATGCCCATGACCCGATATGATCAACAAATCTGTAGATCTGACTAGTGTTCAGATCCCAGCTCAGCGATGGACGTACCTGTCTCACCGTCGCCTCCAAGCGGTTCCGTCTACACTGACTAAAAACAACACGCTACTGGCCTCTCCGTTGCCCGTCTACCTGACGACGCCGATAGTGGACCACTTCAAAGATCTGGGCATCTTCGATGACACTCCTCATCGGCAGCCAAACCATGTACTGGTCAACGAGTACAAGCCCGGCCAAGGCATCATGCCGCACGAAGACGGCGACGCGTACGCACCCGTAGTCGCAACCGTCAGTCTCGGCGCCCCTCTCTGTCTGGACATTCTACCCAAGCCCTCGTCCTCCTCCTCCTCCTCCGCCGCCGCCTCGGCAGCCGAAGAGGACGACAACGACGACGTAAACACGAGTAATCACGCCCAGGCAAGTCATGACGAAGCCAAGAGCCACTCCCCCACTCCCCCGGCCAGGATTACTCTTCCGACCCGCATCTACCAGGAACCGCGATCCCTGCTCGTCACCTCGGGCTCTGCATACCGGCATGTCATGCATGGCATTGCGGAGCGTGAAACAGACGACGACTTGCATGCCGCCAGCGTGGCGAATTGGCATTTGCTGGGTGATACGGCGCCGCTCAAGACTTCCGGCGGTGTCAGTACCAGGGGCGTGAGGATTAGCTTGACGTACAGGGATGTGCTCAAGGTTAGTACCGCTGCGAGCAAGGTTCTGGGTGGTTTTGGGGGGAATCGGCGGGGAGGGTGAATTGAGGCGAGCAGATGTTGGGTCAAGGGTGGGTTGGTTTATATGAGAAAGTCTTGGGACTAAAGTGATTTTGGGGCTTGGAAATGAGCTTGTTGCTGATGGGGGAAAAAGGGGGGGGGATTGGGCGACTCGAAAATCAAGGTACAAACCCCTCTCCGCTGTTTTTCCATTTAGATATTATCAGGCATATCCTTGGTTGCAAAGATAGATAATACAAGGGGAAGTTGTGAAATCATTTTCGTTTCTCGGCGACAAAACATGTGTCCAGCAGAGATAGTTGTGTAAACAAGTTTTTAACTGTATATGATCTATAGTCATTTGAAGTTGTTGAGGAGGAAGTGAAAAAAGATGGTAGATAGTGGTACAGTGAAGAATTGAATGTCTCGAGTTAGTAGTAGTAGTTGATAAGTTTCATAGCATCACTCATGTAGACAAACACTCTAAAAGTCAAGATTGTCAAGATTAATCTTGTACTATAAGCACTCTATACATTGTTGCCATTTACGCCAATTAAACACTCCCATATCGTATCAAGTTCTCAACGCATGCTGTACTTTGACAGTGATTAACTAATCCATCTTCTACTGTTGCTGCTTGTGGCCATAGTGTCCATTGACATCAACAGCAGTGCCATCCGAGTTGGCACGCTCGTCGGCGAGCTTGGATCCAGACTGGCTAAGTGAGCTGCTTCTCTTCTTCTCGCCAATGACAATGGCACCGACCCATGCGAACCAGATAAGACCAGCAACAATACCGTAGACGATTTGACCAGCGCGGGAGCTCAAGTTGGAGCAGTCAGCGAGTTTGAGTCCAAAGCCGCCGTTGAGTATGCCGAGAGTGATGAAGATACGACCGACCCAGATGTGAGCGTGCGACCAGATGGTGCGGTTCTGGACCTTCTTGAAGAAAAGGTGGTGCATGTATCCGAGGATAGGCATGAAGAAGAGAACACCAAGGAGAATCATACCGATGATGGCATGGTAGTGTCCGGTCCGCTTGAGGCCGCAGGCGAGGTGGATGCCAAGACCGGCGCCGGCAATATAGGTCATGTAGCCAAAGATCTGGAATGCGGCGTGGATCCAGACCATGCCGGTCATGGAGACGAGGCGAATGGCGATACCGCCGGTAGGGAAAAAGATGACAAACGCAAGGGAAGAGAGGACGCCGTGGGCAATGAGCTTTTCGCGGCGGTTGGTGACAGCGCCGCTGGGGCGGATGGTTGTGATGCCGGAGTTGGTGTTGCCATTGCCATTGCCATTGCCATTGCTGGGGGTGGTGCCAGTTGAGGTGGTAGCGATGAGGGGGTTGACGCTGGAACCACCCTTGGCTTGAGCAAAGTCCCAGTTGAAGGCGCTGTGGCCGGAGTGCTGGTTAATCTGGGCTGAAGTGTCGTCGATGTTCAGGGGTCCGCCGGAGTTCTGGAAGGCGTAGATCCAGTTGCCACTTCCGGACTTGAAGTCCATGGTACCTCCTGACCAGCTGTTGCAGTTTGAGCCTGTATTTACTGTTAGTAAAGAAGACACTTTGGTTTGGTTTGAGCATATTCTAATATTGCGACTTACACTTGACGTTGGCAGTCATGACGCCATTTGATACACCAGAGCCCTCGAGTAATGTGACTTGGGCATCCGAGTTGAAGGTTGGAGGTGAATAGCTGGTGGTGTGTCGGGGTGAGAGAGTGACGTTGTTTCCACTTGCAGATGTGTAGACAACGAACATGTTAGAGTTGGCCATGCCGCTTCCCTGACCAAGTGCAACCCACTCATAGTTGCTGGGTGCTTGGATCTGGAAGAAGATGTCTCCCGAGCCAGAAGAAGCTGTGTTTTGGGGAATGTTCAGCTTGTAGCAAACTCCTGTGGATGGGCAGACGCTTGCGACTTGAGCAGAGACAAGAGAGGCTGAGGCGGGTTAGTCTAATTGTAGAGGTGAATGGTGATGGGCAAGTAAGTACGAACCCAATGCCGTGAGGCCAAATGCTGATGCTCTTGAAAAGCCTCTCATGATCTCAAAGGATGCAATTGAATGTGAAGAAGCAATTAGAGGGGGGCGGTCCGAGGGGGTGGAGTAGGTGTACAGTGAGTAAGAGATGTATCGTCTTGTAGTGACTTTGGAGGGCGTGAACCAAGAGCTTATAATCACTGATGAGATTACTGGCTATTTGGGACACGAAGAGATCCCAAGAGGGAGTGCTGACAAAAGAATGGGGCTACGCATGTGCTCTCAGGCTCTGCACCCTGTGTTCGGGCGGTTTGGTATAGGGCAGGCTCCGGGTGATGTACGCATGGCCGGCTGTGATTCGAGGATACAGGCCGGGGACGGCGGCTTTGCGGAGAGCCGTGAGCTTGTGCTCAGGCTGTGTAAGTAGAGGTGAGAGAAAACAAGACAACTCGCAGCGTGTCGGCGGTACGCGTCATGTCAAAGAAACCATGCGACTTGGCCCTGCCGCATGGCGGTGGCTCGCGTGCAGGGCCAAACAAGTAAGCAATTCGTGGCTGGCCAATGGGACGGCGGGTGTTTTGGACAATTGGCAGAAGAAAAACGCCCGAAGCAGCGCGAAGCGAGGAGGCGTGGGATGGTTTAGGGTTGGGCCTGGCTGGGCTGGGCTGGGCGGACTGAGCGGAGAGAGAGGACGGGGGGGCTGACTGATGGATGACTACGAAGCCAGACAGCAAAAACCTGCCGTCTTGGCCTTGGTGCCGTCTCGTCCACAGTCCGCCGGCGATGCTGCGCCTCTCTTATCATCGACTCCGCGCGTTCTTGCATCACCGTCATCCTCAAAAACACCACCGCCATCATCATCATCATCATCATCATCATCATCACCATCATTGCCATCGTCGTCACGATCGATAGTCTCACCGTCCCAATATAGGCGCATACGCTCCACGCTACCTGCCGCTGGCTGCCGCCGCCGTCTCTTCTTGGTGTTTATGGTCCGTGCCAAGGGCTGCCACTCTCCTCCTGCCTCCAACTGTCTCAACTCCGTAGTACTACCATCCCCCCGTTGTCTTACACTCCCGCACCGTTACCAGCTCGCCTTTTGCTGTAGTAATAGCTTGCTTTTTTATCCCCAACCCTTCCCCCGTTGCATCTGGCGTCGGATCTTCTCCGGTGGGTGCCTGCCAACGGCTACCTCAATCGGTACCACCAAGTTCGCTTCCCCTTTCAACACCATCGGCATCCCGGCATCCCTGGCCCATGGCCTATCTCTCAACATCGACCCAACCAAGTGTAACTATACACACGCTGAGCTTGCCACTACCATCTGCATGTAAAAAGCCCATCCTGATTCTCGAGCCGCGTCACCCTGCAGCTGCTCGCTGCACTCGACTCCACCATGAATGCGGGAAACGTTTCGGCACGTAGACATGCTTTTGCGCACAAGTCACTGCTTCAACGGTCTTCTCTTCTCGCAAACACTCCCCTTATCAATGGTTGTGGTACCAACATCTAAGTACACATTTCCGCATGTACATTCCAACCTTGGCCAAGAAAACGGCCCTTTTGCGGCTATGAACTTCATCCGGATCGACAACTGGGCGCTGCACCGCCTCAGCTGAGATGATCCACGGCCCTTTCTCGGTCAGCCCTAGAATTATTACTGTTGGTGCCGGTATCCTAGCCGTTGTCTACATACTAGTCCAACGACCTTGGAACTATAGCTCATCTCATTTGACCTGACCACCTGCCTCGTCTAGAAAACCTACATCTCTCTGCATGTAGTTAACCAAGTAAGTGTCCATCTCCACGTCCGCAGACTAATCCTCTCTTGCCTCTTGCTTTCTTGAATAATTCGCCTTTGGCTTCCTCCCGGGAAGAATGTTACTAGACTAAGTTTGCATGTTTACATGCATACCAGCATCCTAGTAGTATGGTCAATCACTTCGATCATTCCACACATACTCTCGTAATTAGTTCTCTTCTTCCCAATTTCCTTTTTCTTCGCCAACTTGCTTCTGCCCAAGTCTAGAAACAACGCCCACTAGGATGTGCTGGTTACTAACACGTTTACCGCAGCTGCAGGGCTAGCCATGAGTCGTGGCAGAGATTCGTCCGAAATTAACTTTTCGTATGGCGGTGCTGCAGGGAACGCACAATGCCATGAGGTATAAATCATTGCATAAAAACAATCCACGGTGCCGAATACCCCGCGGAAACCGGATCGTCTCCTCAACCGCTAACATTCTTCCAAGATGACGGCAAATAACGCGAACACTTAACCTCGCGTCGGCCATTCCTATCGCGCTCGGTGACACTACACGCTACTGCTACCAATCGCATTCTACTTACAAGAACCGCATTCTTCTCCCGATCCCATCAGACGCATTCCAAAACGTTCCGTTCTCCTTACAGGTTTTGTTTATTCAGCCGACGACATCATGCTATCCATCCGGCAAAATTTAGACTTTGACCCAACGTGACCAACGCCGACTCAGTCTAGAGTACAAAGCAATTGCCGTTTTGTTTTTGGTTCCAGTCTGCCCCGAGGCAACCTCTCCAGCGTTCTATTCCGGGCTTACCTCTGCGCGACGCGTCTGGAGCTGCTGACTTGGCACCTTTGGCGTTTCTCATTTCTTGACAATGTCGTCACAGTCCTGCCGGCCCTAGCCGAGGGCGGTATAATCCGGTGTACTTGGAATGCTCTTTGGTGACAGCATCACGAAAATGATCTGTGGACCCAGCAAGCTCTGGCAGTGTATTCGGCCCCATGAATGAACGAGTGTAAATCTGGTCGGGAGTATTGGGATGAAAATAACCACAGGCCCTGGGGCTACGACAGCAACAGCTAGACCCCTTGAAGGTTTTCGGCGCTGGGCATGGTCAACAAGAATCAGCCGACTATGTGGTTGCAGGCAATGTCAGCCGTAGTGATCACCATACATTTGGAGACTGATGTACAACAGAAAAAGGATGTCGTAGACATTATCGCTGCATTTGCTAAGCTAGTAAACACCATGCCCCCTTGGAGTCCCAAGACGAAAACTGTCGTACGGACAGTGGACATGACCGAGTGCATGCAGAGAGCTAGGCTCAAGTATCGATAGGCGGCACCGATCATTGCTATTGAGTCTGAAAACTACAACTCTAGGGTTCAAGGGCTCAACCATGCGATTGTTGCTTAGATATAGGGTCTCAACCAAATCAAGAGCTTTCTCTGGGTGGTAGGCCAGTATACATCGCTCGACGTAAACTCTAAGCTAAGGGAAGCTGTCGACCCAAACCATCCAGGGGATGCCAAGGCTGGCGACTAAGAGACGGTGAGGAGCAAATTTGCAGAGTATACTGTGCACGAGACGGAGGTGATCCAAGCGGAACTGGCGATCAATGGCAATGTACACAGATACATATAGAATATAGGTATTCTCTAGACATGGCACTACAAGTTTGCACGACAAATAGCATCAAAGAAGGCATTCCGGCAGTATTGCACATGTGAGTTTTGAGAGAAGTGCGTGATTGCGAGCGTGCATGGAGAAGCAAAAGTGAAAGGGAAGTCACGTGACCAGACGCACCGACAGGGCGCTAAAAGGGTCGTGGGGCAGCAGCCCAAAATGTCGAGCGGCCGATGAGCGAGGGCGCATCAACAAATAACAGCAATCTCGACGGCGACCATCTATCCATCCCCAAGCCTCCACACCCCTTACCCTCGCATGCTCTTAGCCCATCGCCGATCATCCAACAACATTGTCTCCGACAACCATACTTAGATATTCGCCATGGGAGAATCAAGGTACGCCTGTCCAAGTGGGGTTCAGGCTCCTACCAGACACTCGTCACCCTTTGGGGGGCACGTCGCCCCATACGACAAACACAAACTGACAGAAACACGCGCGCAGACAAGAACTTGTCGCTTGGTTGAACAACCTTCTCCAGCTCAACATCACAAAGGTCGAACAATGCGGTACCGGGTACGTCTCCTGCTCGCGATGCATCGAGCCGCCACGGCCTCGGGACGGGACACTTGGAAGCGCATATACTGATTTTTGGGTACAGAGCAGCACTATGCCAGGTCTTCGACAGTATATTCTGTATGGATCCCAATTTGCCTGTCGTGGGAGTGCCGTTAATCCTAACAGTGTGCAGATGATGTGCCCATGAGCCGAGTCAAGTTCAACGCCAATACCGAGTATGCATATCTGCAAAACTTCAAGATATTACAAAGTATGTCATCCACCTGCATCATGCCATCTCTCCCCCACAGATGATGGATTGCTCGCTGTCTTTGCCATGGCTAACCAAGCCAGACACGTTCGCCAAGCACCAGATCGACAAGCCCATCCGCGTCGAGTCACTGGTCAAGTGCAAGATGCAGGACAACCTCGAATTCCTCCAGTTTGTCAAGCAATACTGGGACCAGCACTTCCCCGGTCACGAGTACGATCCCGTTGCTCGCCGCAAGGGCCAAGGCGGTGTTTCCACTGGTGCCGCCCCCGCGTCTCGCGCTGCCACCACCGCCCGAAGAGCACCGGCTGCCAGTAACACTGCCGCTCCCCGAACACGTACTCCTCTCGCATCTGGAGGAGGAGCTGCCTCTGCTGCGCTGCGCGAGGAGAATACGGCACTCAAGGAGACCGTTACCGGCCTTGAGCGCGAGCGCGACTTCTACTTCAGCAAGCTTCGCGATATCGAACTCTTGATCCAACAAGCAATGGAGGCCGACCCCGAGCTCGAGAAGGACGAGGGTCTGCTTAAGCAAATTCAGACAATCCTCTACTCAACTGAGGAGGGCTTTGAGATTCCACCCGAGGCTGAGGGTGTCGAGGAGGAGACGTTTTAGCCGGGCGGTGGTCCTCCTGATGCCCCGGACAAGATGCGGAAGGAACTCAGACAGGTCATATTGGATGCTAAAGCGTTGTTGGAGGCGTCTGGGGGGTGCGGCTCCACTGGGGCTACTGGAGCTGCCAAAGTCAATAGACCCGCCAAAGGTGCCGACCCTGCAGACGCGACTGGATCTCGACAAGGCGGCGGAGTGCTGAGAGTCGCCGTGCTCACGGGATCTCCATTGTCTGCTTCATCTTATGCATCTGCAGGATCCACGGCATCTGTTGCATTGTTCACGCCTACCGACTCTTTAGAATCCATGTCATCTCCTCTGTCTGCCGAGTCTCCCGCATATCTGGACAAGAACACGCTCTGATATGGGAAAGTCATGTTTGCATTTGGAAGCGCGAGCGAGGATACCACTTTCTGGGGGGTTTACTTCCTACTTTTTCAAATGAGGTTATGAGTCGCATAAGATGTCGGTGCATGGGGAGTGGACAGTCGACGGTAGCACATGCGAATCACGTATTCCTTGCAATTCACCAGACGCAACAACAAGCGCCATCTCTTTTTTTTTCTCATGTATAGTCGGCGCCTCGCACACCCGTACCAGGTGTATCGTAATACTCACTTCTTTTCATGTTTCTCTACTCGGTGTGCAATTTCAATGCTTGGTGCTGCGTTTGTCCTGGTGAGTTGAAACAAGGTGGGCGATAGGCGCTGTGCGGTTGAGGCGGGGGATCAAGTCCGCTGAGATGAGTTGAGCTTAGCACCGCCGTATCAGTGCTATCTACCTCTCTTCATCTCGACCCGGTTGCGCTAGAGGATCCACCATTGTCCGCCTCGCCCATCAAAACACGCGGCACCAGTCAGTCGTCCGTTTCCGGTCAGGGCCAGCGACGATGACGAGCGAAGTCGAGATATACACCCACGTGTGCATCTCCGACCCCGCATTGCAGGCTACCCCTCCCCATAGCTCTGTAGCTAGCTAGCTCCGCGCGGGTGATGCTAGGATTCACGCGTTGTTATAAACCCAGAGGGCGCTGTCACTTTGTACCTCATCTGTCCTCCTTTTCTGCTCCGTTTGTCCCGGGAATTTATAGCGACTTCATTATATCTCGTGAACCACCATGGCTGACTGGTCTGACCTGATTTCAGCTTTGAAGGGAACTTCAGACGCGCTTCCCAAGCTCCTTGAATCCGACAGCCAACTGAAATCTTTTGTCACTTCAGATGCCATTGACAAGCCAGTGACGTTTGGCATCAAGTCAAGTGCCTCCGACAACACGCTCCTCGTCACTGTTACCAACGGCAACGTAAAAGTCAGCAATGGCTCTTCCAAGGACGCCCTATTCACCCTTTCTGCACTTCCTGAGCAATGGGAGCAGCACTTCAAACCGGTCCCAGCCACGCCCTACCAGAGCTACTGGGGCATGTTTGGCATGAACATTAAGCAAAAAGGCATCGAGGTTCTGGGCGACCAGACGGCCTATGCACAATGGATTCATGTCTGGAGGCGCGTCCTTGAACTCATTCACGAAGCCCACTGCGGTCCACTCGCCGAGGAGGAGCAGGCTGAAATCGACAATGATTTTCTTACCGGGAAGTACACATATCTGGAAGCTCCGGTTTGGGGCCGCTGGTACGCAGGTTTCCTTTGCAACTCGATATATATACGGCATACTGACATTGCAATTTGGTGATACAGCAAGGTCTTTTACGAATACTCGGGCGAAGGCAAGCAAAACATCATCTTTTTGCATACCGCCGGCAGCGACAGTCGACAGTATCATGGTGTCATGAACGACATACGGATGCGTAAAAAGTGTACAATGTTTGCGTTTGACTTGCCCGGCCATGGACGCAGCTTCCCGACCAAGAATGCCTCGGCACATACAAACACCGAAGACAGCTATGTGGGCATCATTGCTGCTTTTGTAAAGAAGTTGGGTCTGCGCAGGCCGATCATCTGCGGTGCCAGTATGGCCGGTCAGGTCTGCCTTGCAGTTGCTATTCGTCACAGAGAAGTCGGTGCAATTGGTACTATTCCTCTGCAAGGGTAAGCAAAAGATTCAGACTATGGCAAACTTCCCAAGCTGATAATAGCTGCAGTTCCGAATATCTCAACATGGAGCGTCAATGGAACGATCGCTCTCCATACGTAAATCAGTCATTGTTCAACCCGGAGTGGGTTTACGGCGTGCGTTACGAGTATATCTGAGTAGAGAAAAAGATGCAAGCTTACGCTTTGTTAGATGATGGCTCCCACTACGCCCAAGGCAAATAAACAACTGATATGGCATACATACAGTGCTCAAGCTTACGGGGTATGGAAATTCCAAAGTCCGCTTCCTGGGTATCTGACACCCATCTAATCTCTATCCAGATCTTCCATGGCGACCTCGACTTCTACTTTGGCGGCTGGGACGGCCGATCCCGCGTCGCATCCATCGACACGGCCAGCTGCCCCGTGTACATGCTGACGGGCGAGTACGACTGGTCAAACACGCCTGAAATGTCGCAAAAAACGGCAGACAAGATTCCGGGTGCAGTCCACAAGTCCATGCCTGACCTGGGCCATTTCCCTGCCACGGAAAATCCGGCAAAGTTTGTGCCGTATTTGATGGAGGCCGTAGATCATATTGTAAAGGTTCGGTCAAGAAATATGAGTTCCCTGAGGTTGGGCGATGGTACTGATTAGGAATGCTAAGAGAGAGGGTATATATCCTTGGTAGTTTGAGTATACATGATACTTTTTTGATTTCATGAACGAATCTCGTTAATATTCATGGTGTTGGTATTTGTTTTTTTTTGGATTTAACTATTTCCACACATGTATGTTCAACTAAACTTGCAAACCGTCTGAAAAATATCATTCAAGTCCCTCGTACCCAACCATTTATAGTTTATCAATGCCAAAAAAGAGGGGTATCATTCATTACATTAACCTAGATATTCTCATGTCCCGTTTTCGAAACGAAAAAAAACGCCATTGGCTAACCCAAAAAAACAACTCTCCATACATGTGATGATAGAGCCATGTTCAACAAAGAGACAAAAAGCATGATCCAGACGGACCCCTCCCCTAAACAATGCAAACAATCCACTATGCATGCGGTAAACATCCACCCCCCCACTACCTAATCTTCTCAATTCTCT
This sequence comes from Bipolaris zeicola 26-R-13, assembly GCF_000523435.1. Taxonomy (NCBI): domain Eukaryota; kingdom Fungi; phylum Ascomycota; class Dothideomycetes; order Pleosporales; family Pleosporaceae; genus Bipolaris; species Bipolaris zeicola. The sequence goes on from NW_006912110.1 coordinate 57,710, forward strand.
TCTTCGCAATTTTAATCTTACCATCAACACGCTGGACATCCTCCTCAAACAAGCCAAGCATAGCATTCTGTTCTACAAGCTCCGCATTAATCTGGACGCCCATATCCTTCATACGGCGCACGATCGTCGTTAGATCCACAAGATCCTCATCTTGCTCCTTGATGATTTGCTGTTGGAGCTGCAGGACACCCTCGTTGTCTAGTTCGCGGGTTCGATCTGTTTCCTGTGCGGGGGCGCCGAGGACGCGGCGGCCAGAGGGTTTGGCGGAGGCGGCGCCTTTGAAGAGACCTGCTTTTTGGGACTCGGTGACTGCGGCGGAGGAGGTGGAGGGGGTGGATGAGGAGCCTGAGCCGGACATTGCGGCTTTGACGGCCATGCTGTTGAGGACGGATTCGAGGCCGTCGCGTTCTTTGCGGAGGCCGCTGACTACGTCTCTTCGTCTGCGGAGTTCGCCTTGGCCGAGTTTCTCGCCGCTCCATTCGTCGGTGCTGGGGCCGCTGAGGCGGGCGAGGCCTTCGTCGAGGGCGGAGATGAGGGTGCTCGCGCGGACGAGGCTCTTCTTTGCGTTTGCGGCGGCTTCGTGTTGCGCTGTGGCGGCGGTGGCTTGTTCGCGCTTCGTCAGCCAGCGCCGGGCGTCTTGTAGGTTGCTCTTGAGCTCGGCGTGCTTGTCTAGCCAGTCTGAACTATCTCTCACTCTGTCCTTGCCAAACTGCGATCCAGGCAGGTTGCTAGCCTTCTTCCCGTTGCTTGTATCTTTATCGCCCAGCCCCAGAAACGTCTTGTACGCTTTGGAAACGCGCCACCGCCCGTCCTCTGCTGTCTCAATGGCGCGCAGGTAGGCTTCGAGGCCTGCACGTCGCTTTTCAATGTTTTCGGGCGAGCTGTTGGTGTTGCCTAGGCCAAGGAAACCGCCGAGCCATGATTTAGGGGGCAGCGCCGTGGGTGGTGCAGCGCCGACTTCTGAGCGGAGTGCGCTGTCCAGAGCGCAAAAGTCAGAGTAGCGTTTGGATGTGGTGGTTGCCGCGCGCGGAAAGGGGTGCTCAATCTTGATGGTGTAGGCTGTATACGCCTTGCCGTTCTCAGGAGTCTCTTCGTGCGTCTCCGGAATGGAGATTTTGAGCGACGGCATTGCTGGCAAGACGTGGGCGAGGCAGGAGAGAGGATCTGAGGGAACAAATGGGTACCGCCGACGACAAGCGGTCTTGAGTTAGGCACGCGCAAGCCGATCACGCCGCTAGTGCTGTATGTGGTCGCGTGCACCGATAGTCGTTATCTGTGGAGGGCCGGGAACTGTGTGTATGTGTTCAGGAGCACGGCTTCCTAGATTGTATCCTGAAGCCGTAGCACAGAGAAAGCGGTGGGACGAAACAAATAAAAGGCAAGGAGATTTGGGCGCAAGATTCCGGGATGCGAAACTGCGTTGACGTCGTTGTATGCAGCTGCGGCACGCTAGCGCCACGTGCGTTGTGGGCCAAACCTCAACACCATGATTTGCATCACGAACTCTAGGATTTGCCAACATGATTGTATCAACTTGGGTATATACAAATGATCAATACACCCCTATCATTGCCATAAACATGTAATTCGCAGTTTACGCTTCACCCGTAGGTGGCGTCCCCAACTCATTTACAAATCTCCCGCTCCTCTCCACCTCGCGCACCCACTGCTTCCACGGCTTGAAAACAATCCACGAATTCATTTCAGCCGTAGCCTTTCTTTCCTGCCCGCTCAGGTAATGTACACCACCGGCACCCTGCGCAGCATTTGCCAATAAAAGTGCCTTTGTTTGAACGCGAGCATTACTGGCAGCATAGTAGGCGAAATCCGTGACCTGCTCGATGCTCATTCCTACAGTGACGAAACCATGACCGCGCTGCAGAACCGTAGTGTGTGATGGACTGGTGGGTTGGGTTTCGTTGACGCCAAAAGTTCGTGCGAGTGCCGCACCTAATCTGGGGCTGTTGACGAGTAAGTCTCGTGGATCGGTTTCTTGGTACGCGCTCTCGATGTCGAATATAGGAACCGAGGCGCCAAGGAAACCTGCCATGTGGTAGACTGGCTCAAGTGGTGTGTCGATGACGGTGAAGGGAAGGACGTCCTCTGCGTGGCTGTGTACAACGGCATTCACATCCGGATATCTTTTGAGAATCTCGCTATGGATATAGCGCTCCGCGTAGCCACCTGCAGTGCCGTTTACTGGCGAGCCATCGGAGATCAGATACTCGCCAATGTCTGAGGGACCAGAGACTACCGCCGGGCCTGGGAAAGTGTGAGAAGAAGTAATCGCATACAAAAAGTATGGAAGCAGAGACGCATCACAGAAATTGAAATGTTTATATACCGAGCTGTAATGCGATGAAAAAGGTCGTGTTTGTCTTGGGGTTACGGACACTGACATGACCAAACGAATCAAGCACATTGTGGTACGACAAGATATGGTTTGCCGTGATCAGGGTGGACAATAAGGCTGTAATGTTGAGCATGGTGATTCACTGAAAGCTGTATCAAACGGCACGGTGGTAGTAGTTGCAGGCAGGACAAGTCGAACATGCCAGCACTGAAATAGAGGAGACAGGCGAGCGACAAGATGAACAATTAAGTATATGTAGATCGGAACAAGAAATATGCAGCATCATAGCCACGAAACCGTACATTGAAGATCTTACAACTATGCCTTGGTGGCGCGCCCTAGTCTGGCGCCGACGAAGACCACCGGTGTTAGTTTCCACTCGGCGTGGGCGCGCGCATAAGCCACCATCGGACAAGCGCCGAGCACAATAGATGTGTTGTATATATTACAAAACCTGTATACCTGATACTTAAAATCTAGGATCATGAGCTTCCGTGGTATTATTTGCAGTTGGAAAATGCAGCATGCTGACAAAAGTCCCTGAAAGGATCCAACAAGCAACTCCTTGGCCATGATAAAGTGCCCTTGTGACACCAACCTAAACCACGTAATCGTGTATGTTGTACATTTTTTGAAAAAGCAAGTCTGTGTGACAACGGATCATAAGTCCCGTCATCGGCGTCCGCCGTTCATGGCACTTTGGTTGAATTCGCTCGTTCCATGGCCAGTGTTGTTTGCAAAGTCTGGAAGAACACCATTCGTGCTTATACCGTCCTCGTAACTCGAGAAGCCGCCGGTCATATCTGCCCAATCCCATTCAAGTGTCATGGGCATTTTCCATAAATCTTGCGGAACGTTGTTAAAGTTCTGTTCAAATTGACCCATGGCAGCCATTGCATTGATGCTGGAACTTATGCCGCTCACGTCACCACTATTTGTCATGGGTAGACTTTGCCCCTGTTGTAGCATTTGTGCGGTAATGCCAGGCGAGCCATACTGGCTCATTTGGACGTTGGGCTGCAATGATGCATGGGTAAAGTTTGGCGAGAAGGGAAATGGCTGGAAATGTTAGCTTTGTGTCACGCAAAGGCTGGTCAAACATACCTCATTGAAGCCGTGGAAGTCTGGGTTGAAGATCAAGCCCTCGGATGCATTGGTGTTTTGCGGTGTAGCTGCCTGCTGCGGTGATGAGTGATTGTTACGGCCAGTTGAGAGTAACTCGGCAGCGGTCGCTTCAATCTGTGCGTCTTGTTCGCTGTCGCCTTGCTTCCTCTTCCGCCGCGATGCATGTTCGCGATCAGCTTTTTCCAATACCGTGGCTGCAATTCGCTCAAATTCGGCGCAAACAGTACACATGCGCTTCACGCTGCCACTCCCTTGTTCGTCGTTGAGCATATTTAAGAAGTTGACGACCAACTTCATAAGTTTGAGATCGGATCGCGACCGGGTATCCTGTGGATTTTGGAGAATATTTGCAAAGAGCGTGACGAGTGCTGTGACGGGGAAGTATATCACTAGCCAAACACATGACAAGTCGCCCTTTGGTATGTACTTAAGCAAGTGAATGGACGCACGAGCAGCCTGCACACAGAGCTGGGCCGACATGAAGACCCTGGGGTTCAGGGGTCGTGCATTCAAACCTTGAATGGCAAAGTTTGAGAGTCGGCTGGTCCAATATCCGTGGTGGACACTCATACGATGGATAGTAGTTAAGCAGTTGTAATAGCCGAGGTGTAGCACGGCAACCTGGAGGATGAGGGGCGTGTGTGATGCTTTGATGTCATGTTCTGGGCGGAACTCGAGGGGTATGCCGTCTTTCCAGGCTTCGAGTTCCTTGTCCAACTCGCCAATGGTGTTAAGAAGTTCGCCGTCGGTTTGCTTGGACGCCTTGACTGAGTACAGGCCCTTGTAGACTTTGCTTTGGATAACGGCAAAGGTGCACATGAGACGGAAGAGGTTCATGGTGCCCTTGCCGTCAGCGAGTGGGATATTGCCGATATTATCGGGTGGCGTCTCGCTTGGCAGCTCGACATTCATGTCATCATCATCTTGGACTGGGGGTCTACCAGAACGCAGACAGATGCTTTGCAGGGTCAGTAAAGTATACAAAGAAACAGATGGATGAAGTCTGGGGCTCACTCTTTGTCAAGCATGTAGGCAATCCAGAAGACACGTCTTCGCTGCTCAACTTCTGCGGCGTTGAGGCTGAAATTGGCGCCCTTCTTATGGAGACCAATGCTGTGTGCTAGCCGCATAGCAGTCGCGACGAAGAAATATGTGGGTTGGGGATTGGGTGTTCCCAGCAAGAAGAGACCCTGTACAATGTTAGGCGGATGAGTGGTAGGGACTGGATTACTTTGAGTCACTTACCACCCCTAACAAAGCTTGCACACTGAGCAAGTCAGTGTTGCGCATAGTGAGCTCGACCATGACGCTCATTGCGTTCTTCAGATACTGCCAAGCCTTTTCGTCCTCCTCTGCAGGCACGAGATTGCTCATGACGCGTAGTCGATGAGCGAAAGCCAAGGCTACGTTCAAACTTGCCCACCAGCCGGAGCCTTCGTAGGGGTCTTTGGAGTAGTGTTTGTCGACTAGATGCATGAAGGTGGGTTCGTGAAATAGAGGGAACATGCAGTTGAAGTTTTCAAAATAATCCTTGAGCAGGGACATGGCTTCGTGCTTGGGTGGTAACTGCTTGTAGACGCGCCGTTTGAAGATGTCCTGGAAGACATCTGGTCGCCATTGTATCCACTTGTTGTCCTCGACAGCAGCTGTAGAGATCATGTCACGGAACGAGTTGTCGCCCGTCTTGTCGTTGACCCATTGGATACCCTTGGGCGAGAATATGGAGAAGCCAGACGAGGAACCTACGCGTGTTAGTGATTAGTAAAGAGTAGGCATGTAGGCATGGTTGTGGGCCAAGACATACCGATATATCTTGTCTCGCCGCAGTTGTTTGTGACCAAGGAGCACATCATCTCGGCCAGGGCGTCCTCGTCCTTGTCCTTTGGCTCGGTAGGTTGGTCGTCGGGACTGGGAGAAGTTGTTCCACTCGTAGGGCTGGGTAGGGCTGGCTGTGTGGGCGCATCGTCGGCCGTTGATGGGGCGGAGTGGGGTGCTACGGAGGGTCTCCGCTCGTGAATGCTGCTTGTTCTGGGGGTAGCCGACCGTCCGGCGCGTGCCTCGAGCCGCTTCTCGAGCGTGGCCAGGTCTGTGCTGCCATCGTCGTCTTCGGGGAGGACACCGGAGAGGCGCATGAGCGACTCCATGCGGGCGAGGCGGTTCTCGAGACCCTCGATGTACTTGGCGCTAGGCGCAGTCAGCTAGTTGTCGTGTCGCACAGGGGGCAATGCAGTAGCTGTAGCAGGGAGAGGGGAGGAACGCACCCCTTTGGCGGCTGTCGCTTCTTCTCGACCTGGGTGAATATGCACTCGGTCTTGTAGTTTTGGCAATGTGTACACGAAGGCATCTTGCCATCACACTTGATCTTCTTTTTGCGACACATGTCGCATGCCTGCAGCACCAGTCAGCACCAACATGGGATGCCGCGTCCAGCTGTGCGTGTGGCTGCGTGGGCGGGCGAGAGTGCGTACCCGTGCGATCCGGCGCCGTTTGGCATCGCTTCCATCATTGTGGTCGTCCAAGTCGTCGTGAGCAAACATGCTGCCAGAGGGCATTTGCGAGGCGTCAAAGGTGCCGCTGCCAAAGATGCGCGGCGGCTGGGCATTCATCATGGGAGTGCCGCCGACGTAGAAGCCGGAGTGTGAGGGGTCCATGGCGGAGGTGTGGAGTGGAGATTGTCGTTACTGCTCTGGCGTGATCGTGGTGGTATTAGTAATGGTAGTGATGGTTGTAGTAGTAGTCGCAGTGAGTGTGGCTGTGCGTGTGGTTGTGGCTGCAGACGGCAGCGCCGGCAACAGTGTCGTTAGGGACAGGAATTGATCGTTGCAATCGTCAGGAAATCAAAATCGTGGTAGTCGTTGTTTTTTTTTGTCGTCGCCGCCGTCGTCGTGTTTGAGGAGGTCATGCAGGGAGCAAGAGGGCGGATCGGCTCGGCGGGGGGTCATGCGTAGTATGCGTAGGGGCCGCCAGTTGCTGGCGAAAGGTGAAACGCAGGTGCGCATCGCATCCACTGCCACCTGAGGCTGACTGTCGCAGCCCGGCCCAGCCAACACAAATGACGTCCGCCACTTCTGGTCCGAGTCGTTGTCGCACAATCCATTCCCCACCCCCAAACTCTTTCTCTCTGTCTGCACATTACGCATCTTGTACCTTAATACTACTGCCAAGTATACTACGATCGCCCCGTAAGTTTGTCCTGCCTCCCATATACACAAACAGCATCCATCCATGCACCACCCACGCAACCTGCTACCGCCCACTACGCCACAAGTCCTTTCTCGCTGCGCCACCACTATGCACAATGGCACTACTACTACTGCGCTACACCGACATGCTACTTACTTACCACTATAACACGCATACACTACACTAACTAACCCGCGTCCACCCCCACCAGCTTACGCCCAGCCATGGCACCAATGACTGCCCAAGAGCTACCCCAGCACCCAGAATACCCCCACATCGTCTGGCAACTGACACCCCAAAGCCAAGGAAAGGTACCCGTTGCCAAAGATCGAGGCGGGCCCTTTCATGTCGCCTACGAGGTTCATGGCAATGGCCCTCGACACCTGGTAGTAAGTGGCCCCACCTCTCGGTATTACTCTCGACCCTTCGACATGGGTGCCACCTCAGGCATGCAGCTATCATCACCTCTCTCCTGTCACCGTTTCGTTTCGGTTGCATTTGTCGTCTCAACATCTGCCCGGCGTCTCAGGTCGCTGAACATGCCGACATCTCTTTTTTTTCTATTTTACTCTCCGACACAGCCTCCAGAGATTTAACATCATGTAGTGGGTCATGGGCCTGGGAGGCATGAAGTATGCCTGGCAGCGCCAGACCAAGGATTTTGGCCATGCAAAGGGCGACGAGTACTCGTGCCTGGTGACCGACAACCGTGGTATCGGTGATTCGGATAAGCCCACGTCGAGATACTCGACGTCCGAAATGGCAAAGGACCTGATTGAGGTCATTGACCACGTTGGCTGGACCGCCAAACGCGATCTGCACGTTATCGGAATCAGCATGGGCGGAATGATCGCCCAGGAGATTGTGAGTCGTGTTTTTTTATTTTGATTTTGCATCGTTAGGCGTTCAACGACCGTCTCCAACCATCAGACACCGGATACGCGGCGTTCCGTCAACCGACACACATACACCCCAGCTGCAGACGCCAAACGCCTCAAAAAACGACATCATCCTCTCTGACACCATGCCTCGCCCTGTAATCTCAGCGGTTCATACGCCCTCCGCTCCTCTTTGTACACGGCTCTTCCCGTACACTTTCGCCAGGCAACGCCTGCATTGCCGTGATACCATTACGTGTTGGTCGACAAGACTTGAGCGAAAAAAAATCTTCCTGATAAGCAAAGAGGCTGTGAGATGGCTTAGTGCTGACCATGACATAGGCAATGTTGATACCAGAACGCATATGCACCCTGTCGCTTGTATCAACAGCTGCACATCTTTTCAGAACCACAGTAGGTCCCGCAATTGCTGCCACCTGGCCAACCCACACACGAGTTGACCCATGCAGGGCTTCTTAGAAAACCTCTGGAACCGTGCCAATCTCTTCATACCCAAGTCCCTTGATACCCAGATTGAAGGCGTCAAGAAGAATCTGTATACCCAAGAATGGCTGGACGCGCCAGACAACCTGGAGCCTGTCGTCCAGGCCTTCCCGACCAATGGGGACCGCTTTGCTGCAAATGAAATGTGGAAACGCGAGCACCCAGAGTACTTTTCCAAAGCACCCTTCATTCTGCAGGCCATTGCAGCTGGTTGGCATTACAAGAGCCCCCAGCAACTGCAGCAGCTTGCCCAGACAATTGGGAAGAAGAGAATCATGGTTGTCCATGGCACAAAGGACCAAATGTTGACTTTTCCCTTGGGCGTAGTCTTGTGGAGGGGTCTTGAGAAAGGCGAGGGCGTAACGGGCAAGGAAAATTGGCTAGGCATTGAGGAAGAAGAAGATGTCTGGCAACAAGGTGAGATTGAGAAACACTTTATCAAGGGACAAGGCCATGTGATCCCAGCCGAGATGAGAGAGGAATTCAACTCGTGGATTGAAGGGCTGGTTGAGAGAGGCATCAGGCTAAACGAAGAAGAGGGCGCGTAAGGTTGTACTCTTACAGGTGACGTCAGTGATTAGATCTGTAGCTCCCCCCTTATAAAAAAAATAAAGAAACTTTTCAAAAAAAAGTTCAACAAACGCAGTGACTGAAATTCTTGATCATTACAGGTGTCTCGCTACCACTAATTCTATCAAGCAACATTGAGACAAATACATTAAATATCTCATTTCAGAGTATATCGAGCTATGCATCTTGATCCATTCCTCTTTGAAGATTTTCTTACACCAAGTACCTAAACCCAGCCATCATCTTCTTGCCTTCTTCCACGCTCACACCCTCGGTAGCCGCAGTCTGCTCGGCAACATCGCCATGCACAACCCACGCATCGGCCCCCTCATCCAACCGCTTGTTAAGACGAATGAGAATAAATCTAAAAATTAGACATCCGATAATCGTAGCACCAAACATGGCCGTGACAACGCCGTAGCTGTTCCTGTATCCGTTCGCCGCCATGTTCCACACGTAGGATCCGGCAATGTTACCCACTAGAAGAGCGAGAATCGTTAGTGCTGTGTTCTTTCTCGGGTACATACTAAGATGTCAGACGAATACGTACGTTGGCTGAAAGCGTTAATCATAGCAATAGCGACCGCGCGCTTTGCCGGTGGACGGGGAAACGACGACGAGATCCACGAGTAGAAAACGATGAAGCCCGCATATGACGACGCCTGCAGGAACAGTGCTACATATCGCGCCGCCGTGTTTGATGTAGCCATTGAAATAACAAATCCCACGATGCCAACGCAAATGGGTCCGACAATGTGCCAGCATCGCTCCTGCTGGCGATCCGAATGCCACGCGTTAATCAGACTAACGACGCAGGCAAAAGCCCACGGTGGGGCGCTCATGAGCAGCGTGGTGATGTAGCCGAATCCGAGGGTCTTGGTTAAGCTGGGGAAGTAGGCGTTGAAGGAGAGACCGGTGACGTAGGCGGTGAATGTGATCATCAAAATGTAGATTTTGACGTCTTTGACGGCCATGAAGAAGCCTGCAAAGGGGGATTGCTCTTCCGAGTCTTTGTCGGCTTCACCGACATCTTCAGTCATTCGGAGAACGGCAACGGCGCGTTCTTCTTCGGTGAAGCCGCGCGTGTTGTGGGGGAGATCGGGGAGGATGAATGCCGCGGAAATGGCAATGAGCATTGTTACTGCTCCTTCGATCCTAACTCTGTATTAGTTGTATATAACTTTTACTTGAAAATTTCCAGTGCCTACCAGTAAAGCCATCTCCAAGCCTGTTCGTATGTCAGTATTCGCTTAAATACAAAAAGGATACTTGATCGGATTATTTTACTCACCTCATGGCCCAAAGTTCCCTCCATGTTGCCCAAAACAGCCGCGCCTACAAGAGACGAAAAGGCGTTCGAGATGAGGTTTCCGCAGAAAAGAATGGCATTGCGAAGCGTGAGTTCGCGTCTGGTATACCATTTGGAGAGGATGAGCAATGCTCCCGGCCTAGAATTCGTCATGTTAATTTCGCTCTAGCTACGCGGAAATGCGGTAACGGGGGGGAATTACAGGAAAGCTGCCTCGACGAATCCAATGAAGAAGCGAATGGCGACCATGCCACTGAAGTTATTGACGTTGCCGCTCAGCGTACTGATCATTCCCCAAAGCTATAAAAAAAAGGCAACGTTAGTGAGGTGAATTTGCGATATGGCACGACAAGAGGTTTCATACCAACATAACGACTGAAATGTAGAGCGATGGTCGGGGTATCACGTTGATAATCATGTTCGATGGGACTTGCATCAGAATGTAGCCGACGTAGAGAATACTCAGGCATGTCGAGTATTGTGTGGGAGTGAGACCGAGATCTTCTTCAAGACCGCCCAGACGCGCTGCAGCAATGTTGTTTCGGTCGAGATCTGGTAGTAATAGTCAGCACCAAATACCAAGCATGCGACCGCATATCTGGAAAATCCCCTACAGTTCATAATGTATATCAGCACGAAAAGCGAGCATCGTGCATCCAACTTGCGCTTCAGCGACTTCTCAACCTGCCTCCTTCTTTCGGGATCCATGGTGGCAACAGCGCTGGGTTTTGTGTGGTGCTCCGAGATCTGAGCCGCATCATGCGCAGATATCTTCTCTCCCTCGTACGCTGTCGCCATATTGCTAGAGCTCCTTGTCGTTGCAGGAGAGACGTAAATCAACAAGCGCCAGACGAACACATGGGGTCCCCTCGTTATTTCTTATAGCTGCAGCTGGGGAAAAATACGACCCCAATGCGCTCTCCGCTCCGCTGTGGGCCTCCATACAGGATATTTACCACCCTACCCCACTGTACGTCAATCCGATCAAACACCGTCGCATGGCCGAAGAGTCTGCACCGTGGCCTAGTGGAGTAAGGCCAAATGTGCCTGATGGTGTCATGGCGGTTGAGCGCACGTCTCGAGTGGAGCCTGGCAGCAACAGTTGCATTTTGCCTGCACAAATCGTTTTCCCCCCGCATTAGGTCCAATGCGCCATTGGATGGCAGGTTTGGTCGCACGTTGATCCAGCACTATGGCCAGCGCTCAGACTGGCAACAATGGGTGCAGATCAACAAGGCATGTAAATTAGCCTTTGCGCATGTGGCTTGCACGTCTTTCTCCATTACCTGGGAGGCGGTCGGACGTCGGCTTCTGCCAGTCAGATGCCGATGGTGCAAGCCGTACTATCCGATGCCTCGCTTGCGCGAAAAACGCTGGTCGTTGCTCGGAACTGCATTACGAGAAAGTGGATCCCCGATGGTTGTTGAGCCGCATACTCTGCCTTTTTGCGTTAAGACCGTGACATTCGCTCGTCTCCAGGCCGAGCTAGGATACAAAGTGCGGAGGATTGATTGCTTTGTCGTTTTCCCCGGAGTGATGGGCCGACAATGCCAAGCTACAGCCACGTGACATGGGGCCTGCAGTGTGGAAAAATCATGTCATAGCCCAAGTCCGCTAGCGGTGACTGTTAATTGCTTATCCGCCGGAAAAAGGCTTATGCTCAAGTTTATTTTCTCCTTTGTCCAATGAAGAGAAAATATGACCAAAAAACAGAGAAGCAGCAGGCTTATGGTAAAGACAGGAAACCCAAGTCTCTCGATCGAAGAAAGTCTAATATCTTCTGAACGGCAGGCGAAGGGTCAAGGGCCGGTTCGGTTCAGCTCCATTTTACGTCTGTTATACTCAATCTGGGAATAATCTGAACTCTGCCTCGAAAACGGATACGGAAACGGCGTCGTGTTCGGAAAACGGATGCGTAAGTCTGGCAGTCAGAAAACGGCGCTAGAAATTGTTGGCGCCCTTATACTAAAACAAGCACTGTCTTGTGCCGATTCACTCTATGCTTTTTTCCTTCGAGGCGAAAGTGAGGTCTGTTTTGTAGCTGCACCTCTGGACCCCTGGCGAGAAAACGGAGCCACGTGACTGCGCTAGATATGAGACTAAGTAGCTCTCCCCTGCTAAAGTTCTAAACCTAAAATGGTAACAAAATGGAAACGGAAAACGGAGAACAGAGAACGAACAGGCCTCAAGTAGTTGAAGAGGAAGATGATGGTCAAGGTGAACTGCGTGTGAAGGGCAAGGAGGATTGGGTGTAGGGTTTTCAAGGGCAACGTCAAGGGAGATTCGGAGCAGAAAGGCCACGTAATGAAGTAGTAACACAAGAGGTCATTGGAAAAGAACAAGCTCTGCTGCGTCGTAAGCTTGATGAAAATTTCATCTAGGAAATAGGGCTGTTTAAAACGAGCAAAAAGTTTTGTCTTTTAGCATTATAAGGCACTGGGACGCGCCTGATAATTGGCTCTGCTACCACAACACCAAAACGATTAACCACCACCCCACTCAGTCACTTCCCGAAACTTGACAAGTATATTGGCCGCTATTCGAAATCCCTGAATATACGCGCATCGAATCCAGTCAGTCGGTATTAGGTGAGATTAGATTAAATGAGATGATCAGACGGCGTATAGACGACCGGGCATAGCACGCGTTTAAGTATCCTTGCCGGGGGTATACTGCATATACCTATAGTATGAGCGATCATATAATATTTTCTTTCTAGGAAGCCAGCGGGATCAGCAAACTCGCTCAACACCTCTTACGTACAGATACACAAGGTTTCCCAGATTCGACAGCTGTTGATTTGCCTTTGGCGAATGAGCTGGGGTGTGGTTGATACGCAAGGTGGTAGGAATAAGCTGCTGAACGCGGCCCGATTCCGTAACGAGTAAGTATACGTAGTCACACTGGACACGCGGGAAGTATAATTACCTGAGATGTCAGGAAGCGACGCGACAGGATACCATCACTGCGAATAAATATCCTTGATTAGTTCTGTTGTCTTTCGCGGACGCTTCAGCTAATTATCTACGGCATATACTAACCCTACTTGGCATCCAGCTCTGAAATAACCAATATCCACAAGCCAACATGCGGAAGGTCTGTAAGCGAGGGAAACTAGTGAATTAAGGTTTTGCGAGGTAGTCAGCACTTGACGATCTGGGGTAGTGGTTGGACCGGGAGGTGACGGATATGGCCTATGCACCGTTGAAGCGAAGTCATATACTTCTTAGTTTTGACTGCAGCGATTGGCTACACAGTACTGATAGACGAGAAGACGTTATTCAGAAAGTGAGCATATCGGTGCATCATCCTGAAGGGGTTGCTCTCCTGCTGTTGATGTATATAAAGCTAAAACGGTAACCAGTGAGACACTGGTTGACAGCAGTTGAGTGTTAAAATTACCATTGCTACAGAAGAAAGCCCTCAACCGTGCAGTAGCTCAAATGTCCATATTTGACCCTTTTCCATATGGAGTGTCCTCCTCCCCGCTCATCCTCTTCTGCACTGCAGTCATCTTCGTCTCCATCGCCATCATCGCCATCGCCGCCGTCATCGTCCTCCCCATAATCGCCCACAGGCTTCTCACCCGCCAGATCCCACACAACGCACCCCCTGAGGTTCGTGACAACTACCCAGCAATTGGTCCATGGGGATTTTGGAAGCGACGGTGGGATTGGTATAAGGAATGTATATCTCAATCACAGACGGGTAATTTTTCCTTCCATGCAGGGCCTAACCTGGTTGTTGGATTATCGGGCAACACGGCACGAAAGGTGTTCTTCGAATCGAGACAGCTACGCGTGGCCGAGGGCTACTCCGATATCGACGGCGCACCAGCCAGCGTAGAGAAGTTACATGATGGCCAGGAAACGGATGAAGGCATAGACAAGTGGTTTGCCTCTCGCCTCTCACAACTACTAAAAGGACCGTATCTCCACAACAAGCTGCCTGATCTCAAGTCCAATATCAATGAGTCGATTGATACTATTCAAAAAGAGCCCAGTGGCATAATCAACGTCTTTGACAGCATGGCTTGCGCCGTCTACAAGTTGACTATGGGCACGTTTGGCCCAAACGAGCTCCTCAGCGACCCAAAAAAGCTTAAACAGACGCAGAGCCTGTTCGGGAGCATAGTCAGTCGCGCGAGTCCCATTTCCCTCTTGTTCCCCAGTCTTCCCTCGCTTGGTGGCTTCAAAAGATTCTACAGTGGTGCACGGGTATTCTTCTTACTCCGGGGCATAATCAAGAAGCGTACTACGAGCGACAAGAAGCCCTATGACGCGATGCAAGTTTTGCTTGACCAAGGCCACAGCGTCTTCAGAACCACCATCTTTGTCTTCGGCGCAGTATTTTCAGGCCTGGTCAACTCTACCATCAATGCTGGATGGCTCATTTCCTACTTGGCAGCTGCTCTAGAGTGGCAGGACAAGGTACGGCAAGAAGTACGCAAGGTAGCGGCCAAGTACGCTCAAGACACCAATGCGCCACTACGCAAACAGCTCGATGACATTCCGATAGAAGGATGGGAATCAGAGTTTCCCCTCATCAATGCGTGCTTGCGTGACTTGATTCGTCTGCATATACTTACTATCTACTTCCGGAAGAACATGACCAGTGACGACGTTCCGCTGGGTAACGGCAAGGAGGTCATCCCTGGCGGCGCCGTCGTCGCATATCCGTCGTACGACATCCACCTCGATCCCGAAGTCTACACCAACCCATATGAATGGGATCCATCAAGGTATATGCCAGACCGTGCCGAGGACACAAAGAGGCCACACGGCTACGTGGGCTGGGGATCCGGAATGCATCCATGCCGCAAGTACACCGACTCCACATGTATCGTCCCCCTGAACTAATTTACCTTGCAGTCGGCATACGCTTCGCCACTCTGGAAATAACAATGGTCACAGCGTACTTTGTCGCTTCGTTCGACTTTCAGCTTGTCGACCAAAACGGCAATCGTTTGTTCAAAGTGCCAGACGACGACGTGAATAGGAGACAAGTCCAACTCCCCAAGATTCTGCCGTATGTCAAGTTTACAACGAGAGACAAATAAGGTGGTGGGACCCGAAACACACGGTAAGAGGGAAAGAAAGGAGCAAGAAGAGCTCATCGTCGTCACCGACAGGGCAATCCATAGTCTTTTGTATCTTTGCAGAGAGAAAAAAAACCTCCTTGTCTCAATTATATTCGTAGGAAGCGGTGAAACATACCGTGACCTTGGCTTTTTTATGCTGGATCCCGAGGCATCCCTATCTTGTCTTTTGTGATGACAGCGCGTCATGTCGGTTCGCGCCCGCAGGATCCTCCCCATCCCAACATTCCGCCAAACACGCACATTCATGCCGTCTCGTAGCGCGCGCTATTCAATCATCACATAGTGGCGTGAGTCTGTCAAACAGAGTGAATAACGTAGCCCTTCGTCGTATCTGCCATGTGCATCGATGATGCCCGGTAGTTTTCGGAGTCTTTCACTGTGTGTAATTCTCATGTAAACATATTAAGCTAAGATGGCATTCGATAATTCTAGAATAATGACTAACTAGCGTTTGTGAAGGTCTTTTGCAAGATTTGGGCCTAGTTTTATTAATACACGATAGGCTGGGTTGCACGCTGTCGGTGCTGTGACGTGCGGGTTTGCCAAGGTTGAAGCTTTGCCCAAAGGCCGCCCGCTCCGCGTCTCGCCCCTGGCAGGGTGCAGGTGGCGTTTGGGAACGGGGAACGAAACGCTGGGTTTCCACAAATGCACGATTCATGACCCGTCTCTCTCTTTTGCAACGGCATCGAATTTTCTTCTCTCTTTGTTTTGTTTTGTTTTTTATTTCTTTCAAACACATTTGCAAGGCTGCACAGTTTTGTGACTGCATATTTTTTTTGGGCCTAGAAACGATAAGACTGAATTTATTTACCAACAAGACCGAAAAGATAGTAACTAGGTGGTTTTGTGAAAAACTAGTACGCAGTCGTTGCAGTGTGACCTTCTCCTATAGTGTTTTGACCAAGCTGTGAATATTGCTTTATCGTCTGTCATGACCCGCAACGTGCCCACGTTGCCCAGGATGTGGACGAACCGAGTAAGCAGACGTCGAACTAGCACGACGGCCCGCTCATGTCATGCCATGAGTTTACATGGACGTCAAATCGCCAAGTGTGCCGCGCTTCCGTGGAGCGGTAATGCCCCCTGTATCTCGCTACCGCCATTTTGCCATCATTTCTATTCAAGTATCGAGGAACGATAGCGGAAAGCAAGCCTGCATGAAGAGCGGAAATTTCAACGGACCACGACCCCGCCGCACACTAATCCACGTCGAGGCTGGACTCCCAGGAATCCGTGTTTTGACAGCGCGATGCTGAAACTCGGTGTTTATTGCTGGCCCCGGTAGGCCAAGTCTAGGTCGTTTACGAGTTGTTCGTCATTGGCTGGCCCCGCCGTGTTTCATCTTTTCCAAGTGTGCGGCAAGGCTGCACAAGCGCCACTACCCTCCTTATAGCCTAGGATACGATATTCGCTAATGAAGAGGACCACTACCAAGAGTCTTGGTACGGCGGACAAGCTGCAAAGGAACGCTTCAGAACCACAATTGTGCATTGTTTGATCGGGCAAATGAATGTCCGTCCAAACAACTTTGCCTGAGTCGAGACGACCGGTGGCATGGCCACGGGTGGAGAGGCACGGGAGGGCAGGGCAGCAGGTGCTGGTGTATATAACATACAGACATGTCTCCTCCATCATATCCTCATCAGCCTCTGAGTTCATCAACCAGCAGTCTTTTACATTCTTTTCCAGTCCTTCTTTTCGATTCTTTGCCTTTCGCAAACCACCTTCTTTTCAACCAACCATCTAAAACATTCGTTACTGCTAGTTCAGAATGAAGTTCTCCGCTGCTCTTATCGCCGCCGTCGCCCAAGTGGCTTCTGCTCACTACTTCATGGACAAGGCCATCGTCGGTGGAACTGAGACGCCTGCCTTCAAGTACGTTCGCCAGTCGACTCGTGCTACCAAGTACAACCCCATCAAGTTCTCCTCCAACCCCGCGGCCGACATCCGTGACAACTCCCACGCCGATGGTCCCGATATCGTCTGCAACCAGGGTGCTTTCTCCTCTGCCGGCAAGACCGATGTCCTGACCGTCAAGGCTGGTGACGAGATCCGCCTCAAGCTCGCTGTTGGCGCCAAGTTCCAGCACCCTGGTCCCGAGCTTGTCTACATGGCCAAGGCCCCCGGCAGCGTCAAGACCTTTGACGGAAAGGACGGCAACTGGTTCAAGATCCACGAGCTCGGTGTTTGCGATGGTGGTGATTTCACCTCGACCGCCTGGTGCGATTACAACAGGGATTACATTGCGGCCACGATCCCCAAGGATACTCCCAGCGGCGAGTACCTTGCCCGTTTCGAGCACATTGGTGTTCACCGCTCCCACGTCAACCAGCCTGAGCACTACGTCTCCTGCATGCAGATCAAGGTTGAGGGTGGCGGTAACGGTACCCCCGGTCCCACTGTCAAGGTAAGTCTTCTTACTCTCTCCATAACAACCACAGTCCATCATTTACTAACCATTCTTACAGTTCCCCGGTGCCTACAAGGCCTCTGACCCATATGCCAACTTCAGCATCTACAACGGCCGCAAGGCTTTCCCCATGCCCGGCCCTACCCTCTGGAAGGGAGGTGCGGGAACCGCCAGCTCTGGCTCTTCCTCTGCTGCCCCTGCCAACAACGCCCCTGCTGCTCCCGCTGCCACCACTCTCGCCACCAAGCCCGCTCCTGCTGCTACTCCTGCTCCCGGTGCTGGCTGCGCTGCTCAGTGGGCCCAGTGCGGTGGTTCCGGTTTCACCGGCGCAAAGTGCTGCGCCAAGGGCTCTTGCAAGACCATGAACCCCTACTACTCCCAGTGCCAGTAAGCGTCTCGTGCTCTGGTATGATAAAAAAAGGTTCAACGCTGAACGTGTGAACGATGATGGTGGATGGGCGGCTTGCTCACCACTGTCCCTCTTCTTTGGCTTCCGGGCTGCTGTACAATCTTTCTCAAGGGCTTTCTTGGGGGACCTGGCTACTTTGACTGCTAGCTTTTTCCTGTATATACTCGAGGCTCCATACTTTCTTGTCATATAAATCATTTAGTTGTCTGATTCTTGCTCCACTTGCCTTTTACCATAAGTGATGTCTTCTGTGAAAACTGGTGAGCCTATAAGCATTCCCGATTGTGGATGGTACTATACAGTACTCTGGATGTCACACGCAATCGTGAGTAATTCCATTGGATTGTTATGTTTTTGTGTATTGAGAGTTGAATAGTCGACCATGGAAAAGAATCGTCTCCACCGAGGCGCTCTGTTAAATGTCATGCACACTGTTCAAGTCTTGCATAAACCGAACATCAGCATATAAATAAAGTATCACTTTTCATCAATCATCATTGACATATCGATACTTGCAGACAACAAAATCCAGGGCCTATAGTTGATATAACCCCGTTTCAGAAAACATACGACCACAGAAGTTGTTGGTAGAGTGACAAACGAGATCTATATTTTGGCAATTATTGTTGTAGCAAGACTTCCTGCTCTTCTTTGGATATACCAAAAAGATACAAAACGTCCAGCATGCTCTTCGAGTTCAAGCGGGCAGGAGCCTGCATCTGCACCTTTGGCTTTGCATGGAAAGCAACACCAAGACCGGCTACGCCCATCATAGGAAGATCGTTGGCGCCATCACCGATGCATACTACTTGTTCCAAGAGTATGTTCTCTTTGTCGGCGATTCCAAGCACGTGTTGTCGTTTCTTTTGCGCATGGACAATCTCGCCTGTCAATTCGCCCGTGAGGGTAGCTCCGTCTTCAGAGACAACGAGATGGTTAGCAAAGGCATAGTCCAGGCCGAGCTGCTCGCCCATCCAGCCGGTCAAGGGCGTGAAGCCTCCGCTCAAAACGGCAGTTTTGAAGCCCAGTCTTTTGAGTGCAGTGATGAGCTCCTTGACACCTTCATTAAGCGTTATCCTGGGCTTTAGGGTTTCGAAGACGGTGCTTGGCACGCCTTTCAGCAGTTTGCATCGCGCGCGCAGACTAGCCTCAAAGTCTAGCTCGCCGTTCATGGCTGCAGCCGTAATGGCAGAGACTTCTTTCTCGACACCAATCAGCGAGGCAATCTCGTCAATGACTTCTTGCTGAATGAGGGTGCTGTCCATGTCAAAGACGGCAAGTCGTTTGTAGCGCCGGTAAACTGTGTCTGCTTGAAAGACGCACTCGACACTCCATTGACGCTCAAATTGTGCGACGGCATCGTGCCTCCGCAGGCTGTCGAGCGTAATGGTCTCAGGGCTGGGGAGTGGAAAAGTAAGCTCGGCTACGCGACATTGCTTGGTTGCTTCCAGTCTCTTGGTGGTGATGGAGTCGCGTTGCAAGCCTGGGATGATTGTCGTGAGCACAACCTCAAAGTCGGTTAGACAGTCGATGGGCCCGGTTTCATGAAAGAGAGTTGCGACGAGGCGGGTTGGTGAGGCATCGGGGGTGGACATTGTGGGCGATGGAGGGGTAGTGAATGTTGTTGGGGGGTATGGTGGGAGGGGTAACAAGATTTTCGCAGGGGTTGCGGCCTGGGATTCAGGTACAATAGCGGCACCGTCAGACAAGCCCGCCACGGCATTTCATCAACAAGCACTTGGGCAGAGGTGCGCACCGTAATCATGTATATGGAATGTTATTCTGTATAGTTGAAATACGCCCAGAATTCAGTAATCTGTACGCAGCACCAATTCAGATCAAAGGCGTCTATACTATTATCTGCGAAAAGACAGTGGAAACATTACAGTCCCAAAGAACTGTCACCTTGAATCATGACATCTGTGTCCACATAATAGTCAATAGAATTTACCAAGCCACGTACTTTGGTATGGTTCATCTCGCCTGTACTTGGCCTAGAGTGCTGCAAGTTTAGAGAGATGCATTTCGATTCCAATATCACACGATAGAGAGAATGCGTATTGGGTTTGGTAAGCACAAAAAGTACTCATGGAAGGTGGTCTATGATGACACATGGAGTTTTGTATATAGAACAGAGTTGATAAGAAGAGTAGTGCTGACGTGTGCAAAAGCAATGTCGACGAGTAATCGAAAAGAGGATGCCTGAATTACTACCAAAGCTTGTACTATTGGATAGTGCTGGTGGCTGACCGAATGCAAAATTGGAATACTACCACATTTTGCAGTGGGGCATACGATGCTGTCAGCATTATAGTAGCCAGTCTTTGAGCGGTTCAGCCGTGCACTAGGCATTGTCCAATAGCTGTGCACCTTTGTAATAATCATGGACAAAGCACCTCGTCTACAAGGATGTGCATCTGTCTAGTTCTGGCCTGCGACTGAGATTAGCCAAGGTATGCACGACATGTTGCTAGTGCAGCCGCTGTTTGCTGCTTCCGTACTTATGGATTAGTACTAATAGTTGCAAGGCCTCCCCCTCCCCACAAGACATTGCACACAACCCGCAAACACAATGGACGAGTACACGCCCCAGAAATCAAACATCCTCCAGTCGCCGCCGCTTGATATCGCGGCCAAGTACGATGCCGCCTGGGCCACGGACAAGGTCATCCTCATCACGGGCGGAGCGAGTGGGTTCGGAGCAGGCTTCGTTGAGAAGTGGGTGGCTAGCGGTGCGACGGTCATTGTGGGCGACATCAATGTGTCCAAAGGTGATGGCTTGTGTCGCCGCATCAATGCCCAGGCCAGCGGTAATGCAAAGGCACACTTTGTGCACTGCGACGTGACGGATTGGCAGTCTCAAGTCAATCTGTTCAAGGAAGCGGTCAAGCTGAGCCCCCATGGCGGCATCGACTGTGTGGTTGCCAATGCAGGCATTGCCGGCCACGACATACTTCAGGAAGGCTCTGGCCTGGATGCCGCTGAACCACCCCCGCCCAAATTTAACATCATCGACGTCAACCTCACAGGCGTGCTCTATACGACGCACCTGGCCTACTTCTGGCTGCCCAAGAACCCGGGTTCGTCGCCCTGTAGCATCGACGCGAAGCCTTCGACAACTTCGCCCCGCGACCGCCACCTGCTCATGCTTGGCTCGGTGGCATCTCTTGCTCCCATTGCCATTCAGCCGCAATACTGTGCAGCAAAGCATGCTGTGCTCGGCCTGTTTAGGACCCTCCGTGCTACCAGCAACCTGCAGGGCATACGCGTCAATCTGCTTTGTCCTTACTTCATCGACACGCCCATTGTGACAGCGGGAGCACGCTTCATCCTTGCAGGCGGCGCGACGGGCAAGGTTGAGGATGTGGTTGATGCTGCCACGCGCTTTGTAGCCGACTCGCGCGTCCTGGGACGTGCACTCTGCATAGGGCCAAAGGTACATGTTCGTCAGAACTCGAAAGGCGAGTGGGACTTGGCCACACCCGGTGACCCCAACAGCATCGAGACGGCCCTGTTCGAGCCGTATGCCGACGATTGGGAGGACCAGGACCAGTGGAACCGCAACTTTGTCAGGATTCTAAACTCGATCCAGGCGGGCAGGGGTTGGTTCGGATGGGCACAAGACATTGTCAAGGCGACGCTGTACACCCTAGGCATCGGACGCTGATTGTTGTTGAGATGGTACCAAAAGCGAATGCACAATGATGGGCTTGTGGGGGATGTAGTTTAACGTCAATCACTCTTATGGTATTAGGATCAGATGCTTGGGTAGATCGTGACTAGCCAAACACAGGCTCCATTGTACCTTGTTAGTAACGACTAGGGGATCATAATAGAACTACTCCTCTCACACACATTTGCGAGATTCTGTGCATACGCCTTCATATCTACTACTACGCACGAAGAGATTTGGGTTATCGATAGCATCACGTGAGTCCTCTCGAAGTTCTTTACCCCAACCCTAAACCTAACCCTAGCCCTAATCAAAAAACCACAAATATGATGTTCCAATCCCGCTATTACTGGCACATACGACCATTGGAAACTGAGAGCTAGCCATCCCGTCCGATCTGGCATATATAAGCAGTTTACCGGCGGATTAGTAGTTAGGTGGGTGACCACTAGCGAATCCCCGCTGTCGTNGCATATATAAGCAGTTTACCGGCGGATTAGTAGTTAGGTGGGTGACCACTAGCGAATCCCCGCTGTCGTATGTTTTTGTTTTACAATTTTTATTTTTTGCCCAACTTGTATAGATCACGTATCTAGATTTTAGTATGGAGGTATGTATCGTATAGAAAATAAGAGTTCAATATCTTTTGATAAGCGTTAAAGTCGCCTCCTTTTTATTTTGGTTGTTGTGGCTGTCTAGACTGTCTAGAATATGTTGGACAGTCTGAGTGCCGCTAAGACGCGTTCTGGGACGTGACTAGTGTGCTACCAGATCGCCGTCGATGCATCTGCGAACCAAGATACTTATGCAGCTAGACCAGGATGCTAGCAGCCGGACGTTGCAACGGTACCATGCAATCACTCCAATTCAAAAGCACATGATGGATTTGTCTACAGACTCTAGCCCGTAATTAGCTCCTGCACATGTGAGTTCCAGCTCAGACTCGTCTCTCGGCTAAACACGCCCAGGTACAATGTCGCATTCCGACCAATTAAAGCACATTGGGTTAGCTTCCGCGGGGCGCTTGCCGGCTCACCCACATGCGCGTGTGATGTCATGCCGCCTGCGGTTCCTGCCTGCCTGCTGGCCTAGCCTTGTCCATTTATTCTCCTGCCACCATGATTCGACACCATCTGCACTTGTGCCCCCCTTTGCACACGTTGGTGACCGCATTGGGACGAGCATTGCCATCACCAAAACAATTGTCATCGCCTGCAGGCAAGTGGAGCGGCTAGCCAGTCTAGCCTGAACCTTTTGCTCTTTGCTGTCCTGTCGCTACCATCATCGCTCTGTCACTGCCCGAGTCTGCACGTGTTGTTGACTTCCAAACTGCGCGACCCACCGAGCCATCGATCCCATCTGTATGCCTGCTGGGAATATGGCGGAAACTACGTCCTCGCCTCAAGACAAAGGCGGTATCGCGCCTGTGGGCATGGTCATTGAAGAGCCGTCTTTTCCGAATATCCTTGGCCATGAACCCAAGACGACACCCCATGCCACATCCCCCGTCGAAGATACCCCGGCTACAGAAATGGCACAGGAGAGCGTCTCGCGAAAAGACTATGGAAGTGGGACGCATGCACCCTTGGAAACCACGTCGAGCAACCAAGACTACTTTACCTCGAAGTCACGTCCAGCACAACAGCAAAGATGGGCGACCGAGCGACCAAAGCCCTCCGTAAGGCACTCACTGCTCACAAAGGAACAACAGACACAGAAGAAGAGGCCAGCGCAGCCAGACCGACACGCGACCATAACATTTGACGCCGATACCGATTCTTCAGACTCCTCCGACGATGAGGATGTCTACTCAGGCAACAAAAGTCTTGGGCATGCTGACGAGCTTACTACTCAGACGACTCGTAAATCACGTCCCTTCTCCCGATTCCGAATCGCCAACGAACACTTCAATACAAAGGCCAGGGTTTCAAGAGCAGACGGACGGCTGAAACTGAGCATTCTTGAAAAGAACTTGGGTAGTGGATACATTGCAAAGGCTCTGGGGACTATTGTCAAGAAGCATGGCAACGACGAGGACCGAGGCCCAGAATCCTATAACGACATAGACGCCACCAAGGTCGCTCCGGAAGATGACGAGATGGAACACAATCCTGCAAGGCGGGTGAAGCTTAACATTGTTATCATCATTATCGGATCGCGCGGAGACATTCAGCCCTTCATTCGGATCGGTAAGATCCTAAAAGAGGATTATGGACATCGGGTTCGTCTGGCCACACATCCGGCTTTCAGGGACTTTGTTGAAAAAGACTCGGGCCTGGAGTTCTTCTCGGTTGGTGGCAACCCAGCAGAGCTGATGGCTTTCATGGTCAAGAACCCAGGTCTTATACCCAACATTGAGACGATAAAAGAGGGAGAGATTGGCCGCAGGAGAGCGCAGATGTACGAAATGTTCCAGGGCATGTGGCGGGCATGTATCAATGCGACGGATGACGAGACTGACACGACCAATGTAAAGATGAGTAAGTCATACCTGTTTCCCTTGCGAAGAGTTCACAAGGAAGTGGGACCAATTGGTAATTGGGTCTCGTGAAGTAACGCCAGAGATCATTGTCTTTCTTGAGCTAACCTCCTACAGTGGGTGACAGAGCTCCTTTTGTTGCTGATGCCATTATTGCCAACCCTCCCAGTATTGCACCGCAGCATATTGCTGAGAAGCTGGGTATTCCACTCCACATGATGTTCACGTAAGTACCAGAACCCATGCACAAGAATTGCCATTGACGTATCCAAGCTTTCCATACACACCTACAAGCCAATTCCCTCATCCGCTCGCAAACATCAAATCCAGTAATGTCGAAGCGACTTATAGCAACTTCATTTCTTACCCGCTAGTTGAGATGATGATGTGGCAGGGTCTAGGCGACCTTATCAATCGTTTCCGTACTCAAATCCTTCATCTCGAGGAAGTCAGTAAAATATGGGCGCCAGGCCAACTGTATCGACTCAAGGTCCCATACACATACATGTGGTCTCCAAGCCTTATTCCGAAGCCAAAGGATTGGGGCCCAGAGATTGACATTTCTGGGTTTGTTTTCCTCGACCTTGCGTCGTCATTCAAGCCGCCACCCGAGCTGCAAAAGTTTCTAGACGATGGACCTCCCCCTGTATACATTGGGTTTGGTTCGATTGTCGTCGACGATCCAGACGCATTCACAGAGCTCATTTTCGAGGCTGTCAAGCAAGTCGGCTGTCGCGCTCTAGTATCCAAAGGCTGGGGTGGCTTCGGTTCGAACGCTGATTGCCCAGACAACGTCTTTATGCTGGAAAATACCCCTCACGACTGGCTATTCCCTCGCTGCAGTGCTGTAGTACATCATGGTGGAGCGGGAACTACAGCCATTGGCCTCAAGTGCGGGATACCGACTATGATTGTTCCATTCTTTGGTGACCAGCCTTTTTGGGGTGCAATGGTCAGCAAAGCAAAGGCAGGCGCGCACGAATGCATACCCTACAAGAAACTCACACCTGAGCGTTTGGCTGAGGGCATCAAGCAGTGCCTCACAGATGAAGCCAAGGAAAATGTCAAGAAGATTGCTGACAGCATCGCCAAAGAGGGTGACGGTGCACTCAACGCTGTGCGCTCATTCCATCGGTCGTTGCCACTTTCAGGGGAGGGAAGTATGCGATGCGACTTTCTCGATAACCGCGCTGCTGTCTGGAAGATCAAGAACACGCACGTCAAGCTGTCTGCGCTGGCCGCTGAGATATTGGTTGAGAAGAAGAAGCTCAAATGGAGCGAGCTACGCCTCGTCCGTCATTATGAATGGAACGACTTTGGTGGACCTGGCGAGCCCATCACTGGAGTCTGGGGCAGTCTCATGAGCTCTTTCTCGGATGCTGCTGCCGGTGTCGGCGGTATGCCTGTCGAAATTGGCAAGAGCATCAGAAAGAGAGAGAAGATCAAGGAGAAGAAGCGAAGGCTGCAAAGTCGCAATGCCGACAAGAAGACTGTGCGCGCAAAGATAGGTGCAGGTACCTCTGAGCAAGTCGAGCAAGATGTGAAAAATCAACAAAATGGTGGTAGACCGCAGCCTACCCGCAACGAGACGACCCTTTCGAAGATATCGGAGCCTAGCGAAGACTTGGCTGATGAACTTGGACGCGAGGCTGCTTTCGGCTTCCGAAAGACTGGGCATGCCATTGCTCGCTTCCCTATGGAAGTGACACTTGCAATCACTCAAGGTTTTCACAATGCACCCCGCTTATACGGCGATGAGACGGTCCGCCGTCCGCCTCGTGTCACTGGGTTTCATTCTGGGACACGCGCTGGTCGTGATGAATTCCTGTACGGTGTCAGGGACGGTGTCTCAGGTCTTGTCATGCAGCCATACCATGGGGCGAAAAAGAATGGAGTGATGGGTGCCTTGCGAGGTGTCGGCTTTGGAGTTGGTGGCTTTGTTCTCAAAGATATTGCAGCTTTGCTCGGACCCATGGCATACATGATGAAAGGACTAGACGCCGAATACATGAAGCGCTATCAGTCAACCAGCTACCTCCGCCGTGCACGCATTGCCGAAGGACAGCAGGAAATGTTGATGCTGACTTCGACATCGCGCAATGCAGCTCAACAGGCAAGCACAGTAAGTGTCGAGAAGAAGGAAAACATCGAAGAAAAAGTCAGTGTGCGTTGGAACGCGCTCCAAAATATCATTGCAGAAGACAAGAAGCGACACAAAAATGGCCTTGTCGGTTCACTCACAGGGCGGGGCGACGAAAAAGATGGGCAGCGGGTAGGTCGCAAGAGCACCGAAGTATCGAGAAAGGACACCCGTCGATCCATGTCCAAGGGACGAGCTAATACGCGTGCGCCCAACGACAAGCCGAGACGAGTGCATCCCGACGAGCTAGCCAAGTCAGAGAATCAGGGTGCAGCAAAGAAGAGCATGGAGGGCAAGCCGCGAGTCGGCGTGAATAGGATGAGTACTGCGCCCACGACGACGGTAGAACGGAATCAACATGGGGACCGAGATACGCTGGATGTTCCTTTTGTACAACGTGGTGGTGAGGGTCGTGAAGGGAGGAATAGCTGCGCTGCACTTGATGATGATGGAAAATCGGAGAGTACAAAAGTAGGAAGCGAGATGGATGAGGGGATAAATCCGAGACAGAAGGTAGATGGTGTGGCAGTGGAGAACGGGACGATGACAGTGCATGTCGTCTGAGGGTGTTTCTATTATTCATTTTCCATCTTCACTGGTTTCCCCTTTTGTAGTTATTGAGATACCCGCCCCCCCCCTTTTTTTTTCCTTGCCATTCTATATTTTCAATTGTAATTCACGTGTCTTTTTTATTTTTCTTCTTCTTCTCATTGTTGAATAGTCTGGTAGAAAGTTAATGCATGTACTTGGTGCAAGTAACAAAGAGCAGAGGAGTGAGTGGTATGTTTTTTTCTTACTCAAAACGGCCAAAGCCAGGATATCAATATTTCCCATGTCTACAGATTCGCTTTTAAATGACTTTTATGCAAAACACCACACCAACACATAAACCAATGTCCAAACCAGGTCACGTCTTTACGGTCTCGACCCAACCTTCTCGATTCCGAGCTACCTTTGACATATCACCGCCCGCCAATTCCTTTGCCAGACCATCTTTTGCGCCCCTCCGTCGAGCACGCTCACGCACGGATTGCTCGTCCTTTTCGCACTCCTTGATTGCCTCTACGACTTCCAACTCTTCAAACCGTGCGTCTTGGAGATTGAGCTTTTGCCACTGGGGATGCTTCTGGCAGCGCTTCTTCAGACAAGCCGTTTCTTTGATTTCAATGCCCATTGTGTCGACGCCGCTTGCGTCTGGTATTGAGGATACTTGCTCGTCGGTGGGGGAGAGGGTCGAGTATTGGAAGACTGCACGGCCGTGCTTGCTGTTGCGCCAGAGGAGGAACTCTGCGTCAGACCAGCTTAGTCGTGAGTCGTAGCCGCAAAAGTCTTTAATCTTGATCTTTTCGCGGTCGGCGAGACGAACGGCTTGCTCTTTTGCCATGCTGACGAATTTTTCTCGGTCCTTGAGTACTTCGAGTCTGTCCTTTAGCTGTACTTTTTCTTTATGTAGAGCGGCTAGTCGGTCGGTTTCGGCGGCAGTCAAGGCAAGATCCTCGCCATTGGAAGGGAAATTTGAACATGAGGGGGATGCTGTTTGTGGAGGGGTGAGAACGCCAGTCCCTAGATTCTTGAATGCTTGGATATTGGGGGACGCGTCGACGAGGGCCTTGAGGTCTTTTGCTCGCAAGGTGCCGCCAAGCGGAGTAGGCTCTTCTTCATCAATGGGTTCGCCGTCTGTCGTCTTCTTTTTCTTCTTTTGTTTTTCCCTTGACCCATTTGCACCTTTCGCGCCGGCTGTCCGCTGCAATTGTTCCGACATGAAGAGGAGTCCGCAGTCGTCGGAGCAATACTTGCTTTCCTTGCCCTTTGTAAGACGTGCAGGTTTCCGACACCCGTCCCGCCTGCACATAGGCTTCCATGTGGTATGTCCCCTTCCGTTTTCTTCACATAGTGGGCAGATGAATCTATCAACTAGCTCTTCGTCCGCCTGCTTCATGTTGACGCAGTCGCCATGGAACCAGTCGTCACAGCCACCATCGCAGCCAATCATCCATCGGTGGTTGTCCGGCTTCTTGCAGAGACAGTACAGATTGTGATCTTCGGAGGACTCGCCGTCATCGTCGGAGCCGTGAGCCTGTGACGAGTTGTCGGGGGCGGGCGAGGACTCGAGGGGGGTGCCGGCATGGGAGCTTCTCTTGAAGCCGCGGGGAGGGGGTTTTGGGACGCGGGCAGTGGGCGTGACGGAGCGCGTGGCGCCGTCGTCGGTCTCGACCTTGCGCTTCTTGTTTGGCTTTGATGTCTTTGCCGTGCCCTTTTTCCTGACGGCAGAGGCGGGAGCTGGTCGCTTCTTGGCGGAAGCCGGAGCAGGCTTGGGCTCCACAGGCGACTGGAGACCGTCGGCGCCCATCTGGTTTCTTCTGCGCAGCCCCAGATCGCTCTGCTTTGCAATCTCGAGCGCCTTGAGGGCATCCGAGTCGACGTCCTCGCCCGGAACAGAGGCCTGTCGGTCTGGGTGCGCTGGCCCGGCTGCTGGCGTATTTTCACGCGGCGTGCCCGAAGGCTCATGCTTGATCGAGGGCTGAGGTGAAGGCATTGCCGCTGTTGAAGTCGCGTCGTGCACTTGGTCCTGCAAGGCGGCGGGCTCTGTGTGAGCGGCGGGATACTGCTGCCCATTGCCCAGCGTGGCCAGCGTGGTAAGGGCATCGGTGGCATCGTCGGTCGAGGTAGTCGTCGTCATGGTGTTTGGTGTTTGGGTTTGTGATGGTGATGTGCTTGTGCTTGTGCTTGTGGTGGTCATGTCGGCGCAATGGGCGAGCGATGGGCGGCGGTCGGGGTGGGCGTCGTGATTGAGGAGAGAGTCGATGCTGCTCATGGCGGCCAAAGCAGTCATGACGCGAGGGCTGTGGAAGAGGCCGACGCCGTAGCCACGACGGCTGAGGCTGCCTCGTTCCAAAATGGTCCCGTCCCGTTGGCCTTGGCGCCCTGCTTTCTTTCTTTCTTTGTCCTTCTCTCCACAACCACCACGACCACTCCACCTCACCCCAGCCATCTGGTCATTTAAATGGAAAATACCACCACCGCTTGTCGTCATGCCCACGTGTCGGCCCTCTTCTTCTCTTCTTGTCAGCCACATGACTTGCCCTGGTGTCCATTGCGAATTCTCACATGGTACAAAATTAACTTTGCTCTAAGTCGCCGCAATTTCCCTTTCCCAGCAACACCATACCATTACGCCATTTTTGAGAAACCGGCAAAAATGGACGATCTAACATGTTGACTTTTGAGGATTGCATAATCCAACACTTCTTCCGTGCAATCATAATCATTGCAGAAACATCGGTATAGGCAAACGAGTAAACCAAGTGATTGCAACAAGTCAAAACAACACAGGAAAGTCAATCAATATTTGTGTCTATGGATTACGATTGGAACATTAAGGGCTACCCCGTCATCTGCTGAGCGCAACAGACATGATTAATCTCGACTATCGCTCGTTTGCTTTCAAAACTGCTCTCCACTGTGCTGCCATAGTCTCACCCACAGCTTCTTCCAAACTCTCAGCATCTCTACCATTTTCTCCATGCTCAAAAACATGCACCGGACCTAGTCTACTGTCCTGGTGCCGATATGGTGACCATGGTAGTTTTCCATAACAAAAGTCCAACCACGCAGCTCGAATCTGCGCCACGTTGCCTGCATGCGGACCTTGCAGTTCCTTGGACACCAGATCTGAAGCCACATCAAAGAGAAACACGTCGTTCACGGCGTGATTGGCACGTCCGAATGACCAAGCCCACTTTTCATATGGATTTTTACAGCGAATCTCATAGAGTAGGACGTTGGCAGGGTGGTGGGCTGCGATATGCAGAGGCGGAACCCTGAATGCCACATCGGCCAACAATTCTGCCCACTTGTACATTCCAGACGAAGGATGCTTAAGATAGGGTGTGAGGTCGTACACTTCCGTGACACTGGGATATGCGTCTGGAAATGTTTCTGGAGAGACAATCATGCCGTTGGATGATGCAAGGTCATAGATTGTTGCACGCATCCGGTTGTCGGGTGCGGGTTTCATTGATGGTATATCGTCTAAGAGAAGTAACTGTGTGAGATCGGCCTACAACTTGTTGTTAATACACGGATATGCACGGTACGCCATCGAAAAGAAGAAAGCCTACCTCAAAATCGCAAGCACCTATCATAAGATCTGGTGCCGCTTCGTCTTTGTAAAGATGGGTAATACTCTGCATGGTCGCCCCTGGGATCCAGTCGCCATCAATATATGGATGGTATATGCCAGCTGAAATAGGTTTGACAAGTTCTTCAACGGGTATAGATTGCAATAATGCTACTGAATTTCCTTCTGGCTTACTGTTTTCATTAGAGTGTCTGGACACGTATGCGGCATACTTTTCCTGTTGGTAAGGCATGGGCATGGGGCCGATGCCTGTCAGCGTCCCACTCGCCAAAATCGCTCTCTTGAACTTTCGAGCGGGAAAGATACTTAAATAATGCGCTGAGCTTCCTCCGGCACTTGTACCTTGAATGGTCACGTTTCCAGCGTCACCGCCGAAGCCGGATATAAATTTGTTGCACCATTCTAGTGCCTGCCGCTGATCGTGTAATCCGTAGTTGCCGACTGCCTCGCCGTGTTCTTTGTTGAAAGCCGCAAGTTCTTCAGATGCAAGAAATCCCAGTGGTCCCAGACGGTAATTGCAAGAAACCACTACAATTGGTTGGTTTCGAGCTGCACTTGCGCGTACAAGATTCGTCCCATCGTAGATCTCGCGTCCAGCAAGTTGAGTAGACTGTTTTCCACCCACGAACGCTCCGCCGTGGATGAAGAAGAAAACCGGAAGTTTTCCTGCCGAGTCGTCCTCAAGGCTGGATCGAGGAACGGTAATATTGAGATTGAGACAGCCGAATTCGTCCTGTGTGGGCTCCGGCAATGACGGGAAATCTTCTGGTAATGATCCTTCCCAGTAGAAAGGGAAGGGCAATGGCGGTTGCGGACAATACGGTCTATCTTTGTGTCAAACTTAGGAAGATGCGATTCTTATATGCCGCTAGCTTACCCAGATCTTCTGGCATCAAAAGGCTGTTGTGGTAGTGACTCCAGAAGACGCGCCTGGCGAAACCGCGCCGGAATGGTAGCAAACGGGATACCGCGGAATTGAACTACATCGTCCCCTCTCGCGAGTCCGATAAGCTGCCCGAGGTCTTTGTGTTCCAGCCTGTATTCTGGAAATGAATCAAGAGCGTCATCTTTTGCAATAATCATGATGGATTTTGTCGTTTGAAGAGATCTTGTCGGCACGATCAATCAACTACGTATGCCAGTTCAACAGTAAGCAACGAGTTCTGTGAGACGATACATATATTGTCGATATAAAAAGAAGGTAAGCATCTCCATGTCGTTCCACAAATGCAACAGTCGCGTGGCCTGGGCATATTTCGGCAGTTACATCTGCTCCATGCTCCGAGTCGACTATTACTCCACACCGCGCTATGCCTAAATTGGACAATCCCCGCAGTCGAATGAACAGACTTTCGCTCGCGCGACCGGCCTATCTACACTCGACCAGGAGTTCTTCATACGACCCGGAATCATGCTTTGTTCTCTAAATTTCGATGCTAGTGGCGTCCCGACCCCCGCCTCTCCAATATTTCACGTGCCGATGACCCCTTGGCCATTTGGTCTGGGGAAAATCTGGGGTAGGTACATGCACATTATTCGTACTACATAAAGACGCGATTTGCTCGCCAGGATTGAATATCTACCCAACGCCATCTTTCAACTCCTTCATCAATCATCTTACTCAGACATCATGGGGACATCTGTTGTTGATGCAACGCATGTTGCGGTGCAGCGTCGATCGTGGACTTCGCACATCATCCACAACCCACGATTGATCTTCTCCAGCTTCACACTCGCGCTCGTATTCTTTACTTTTGGCTTCGATGGTTCCGTCATGGGCGGGATTCTCGCAATGCCCCCTTTCATTCACCAATTCGGAACTGGCAAGTCCCCCAAAGGACCAGTTCTCACGTCTACCGATATAAGCGTTATGACCGCTGTCCCTACTACTGGATGCCTTCTCGGACTTCCTCTCGCAGCATATTGTGGAGATCGATGGGGACGACGCAAAACCCTCATCTTTGGATGTGTCTTGAGTGCTGTAGCTGCAGCGATCCAGACGTCTGCCTTTGGCATGGCACAGCTGGTCATTGGGCGTTGGCTGGCTAATGCAGCCATCTTTCTTTTCATCGTAATGGGATCGACCTTCTTAGCCGAAATCGCACCAGACGAGCTACGTGGAGTCCTCATTGGACTGTCCATCGTCACCATTGACGCAGCAGCGGTGCTTTCCAACGGAATCAACTGGGCTGTCAGTACCGATATGACTCAATTCGCCTACCGATTTCCCATGGGCTTGCAAATCGCCTTTCCTATCGTTCTGGTCATTGGCTTCATCTTTATAGATGATTCTCCAACCTTCTACCTGACTCGCAGTGAAGACTCGCGAGCCCTCAAGAGTCTACGCACGGTGCGAAGAGGATACAACGAACAGGAAATCGAAGCAGAGTTTGCTGCATTAAAGGCACAGGCAGCGTTGAGGGCCCAGGATGTCGAGGTACCGTGGACGCACATCTTCCAAGGAGTCAATCTTCGCCGCACGTTGCTGGCGCTTAGCATTGCCAACATGCAGCAACTTTCTGGCATCGTGTTTGCGACCAACTACGCTGTGATTTTCCTCGCTACTATCGGTAGCAAGATAAGCCCGTTTCTTCTTGCCCTAGCAACCTCGATCTTGGCCTTTGGCGGCGCGATAGCAGGCCTGTTCGTAGTAGATGCGGTCGGTCGACGTCCACTGGCGCTGACTACATTCGTAATCTTGTTCTTCATCAACCTGGTTATCGGTGTCTTGGGGTTCACCAACTACCTTCACAACCAGAGCCTTAGCCAAACCATCGCCGCTTTCTGCTGCATGTTTGCTTTCTTCTTCGCCGCGGGCTTCGGGCCATTGACATATGTCGTTTCTGGAGAGATGCCAACTGCTCGCTTGCGAAATAAGACGAGTGCTTTTTCCTTCTTCGTTCTGGCCTGCTTCTCGACTGCTGTCCAATACATCTT
Source organism: Bipolaris zeicola 26-R-13 (assembly GCF_000523435.1). Lineage (NCBI taxonomy): Eukaryota > Fungi > Ascomycota > Dothideomycetes > Pleosporales > Pleosporaceae > Bipolaris > Bipolaris zeicola. The sequence goes on from NW_006912110.1 coordinate 90,922, forward strand.
CCCGTACATTGCCAATGCTCCGTAAGTTCACCTATTCTGCTGTCCTTGAGGGCTTTTAGTGATTGCAGAGATTCTAATAAATCATCAGTGCCAACCTTGGACCCAAGACTTATCTTATATTTGCGGGATGGATGCTGGGATGCATTATTGTAACTTTCTTCTGGTTCCCCGAGACCAAGGGACGGACCCCAGCTGAGCTGGATGAGATGTTTGAGGCGCGCATTCCTGCGCGACAATTCAAAAGTAAGGGCCTTGTTTCTTTTGGCAAATGCAAGAAAATTTTGCTAACTGAATCATAGATTATGTGTGCAGTGTGAATATTGAAAACTTCATGAATGAAGATAAGGCTGGGGTGGAAGTGACGCAGATCGAGAAGCTGTGAGGCGTATCCTCTCGGCTCAAGAGATTGTAAATAGGCCGACTTGGCTCGAACGGTCCTTAGCAAAGGTGACGCTTTGGATTTTCTCGATATGGCTGCGTCGTGAGGAGATATCCTAGATGGTAACAACTACAATAATGCATGAAACGTTTTATCGATGTATACTATGTTACAGAATGTCCACATCCACTTACTGGAAAAGCCTTTTACATCCCAAGCCCGTCCTTGCTCTTTAAATCCTCATTGTAATCGTTTTCCTCATAATTACTCAAGCAAGCTCCAAATCACACAGCATCCGCATAAACGGCCTCAAATACGGATGTTTCCCGCCGCGAAACGACGCGAAAATTACAAGAAACCGATTGACGAAATCAGCTAAACACGGAGTACTTTTCGGGTACACTATCTCCTCATCCCAAGCGCTTCCTTCTCCCTCATTCAAAGCGGGCTCGATTACCGACCCCACTGGCCAGGATAGAATGACATCTCGGTCAGAACCGAGCGCAGCACTCGCCAAATGCGGCATCGCAGAGCCAACCTCCATCGGCTGTGTCGCCTTAATCGCACTGGTAACGATATCGTAAAGTTTCTCGACCTTGAAAAGCGTGAGCTTCGACAATCGACGTCAATAGATAAATGGGAGCTACTCACCAGTCCGATGCCATGGCATTCCAGGGATGGCATATCGAGGGATTCGCACGTGTCGATACTATCGTGTGCGATTGTTAATGCGTAGTCTGGTCTCATCTGCGCTACTGCGTTTTTCTCGTGCAGGAACCCGTGGCGGGAGCCGAGGTCCCACAGGATGTGGCAGATCCAATGTCTCGTAACCAGTACATCGGCTCTTTGGGCATCGTTTGGGGATTCGCGCGTGGACATGGGTTCGGTGTATCGTTGCAGCAGTGTGGAAACGGTCTTTGCGGAGATGTGGGTGGGGCTTGCGTCGTTCCAGCATTGGTTGCGCCAGCATTTCACGAAGGTGGAGTCGACGAAGTCGATTAGGTCGACCATGTAGCCGAGGCCTGCGATGGCTTTTTCGTCGGGTTGGCCGGAGTTGGTGGAGAGTTGGGTTAGGGTTGTGCGGACCGTGTGGAGGCGGCTGCTAGTGAGGAGGTAGTCGTTTATGGGGCTGTCTCTTTGAATGGCGTATACGCTGTTATTATGCATTAGTTATAGCGATAGGGGATAGAGGGGGGTGGTTTTGTATGGCCACGTACCGATGAATTACCGTCAAACAAAGAAAGGTCCTCAACCTCCTATTTTTCTCGTCCCGGGAGATATTCTCGTACGTTTGCGGACCATCCAAGCCCATGGTTTCAGCCAAAGTAATTGCTTCTCGAAGCCGAAATCTAGCAGCGTGATGATTGCCCTTAGAAAACTGACAACCAAACAAAAACACGCTTGTGAGAACGTGCTCCAGGACTGGGTTCTCGCCAAAGTCGGCGTGAGAGTGCAATCGCACGGCTTCTGCGAGTAGCCGTTCTGCTTGATCGATGTTAATCGACGAGCGGGGGTTTTCAGATCCTTTTTGCATCATCTGGAAGACGGTCAAGGCACTGATTGCATGAATCAGTGCGTTGAATGACTGGTCGTATAGGGGTCTTTGAGCATGTATGTTATCGAGCAAGTAGGAGCGCTCAAAGAAAGGCATTGACGCGTGAAGTCGGTCTAGGAAGAGATTGATAATGTGAAAGATGCTCTCAGTGGTTGCAGGACGTGAAATCTGGAGAGTTGTTTCGAGAGGATACCCGAAGTTTTCATCATCCATAGGCCATGGCGGGTTTGCGATTGGCTCTGGTATCGTGTTCACATGTAATGAAGGGACATCCCCAAGCGGGACAGCATCTCCTCTTACTGGAATTGTAATACTAGGGGCCATGCTGAACTTGATCCAGTCGAAGCTGTCAATATCGGCATGTTGGTTGATTGATAGGAGAAAGTCGTCAATAGTCTCGCTTGCCGCTACAGTACCAATATTTTGAACATCTATCGTTTCGGGCGATGAACTTGCTTGTCCATCTTCAAACTCTCTCTCGATGGAAATATTGAGATTGGGCGTCTCGAACCTTGAAGAGCTTGAGGGTGTTTCATTTGCAGCGGGTTTGGTGCCTGGTCTTGATTCTTGTTAGCATCGCATCTATCGATTTCAAGGCTTCTTGTATCAGTAGCCAGGCCATTACAATAACATATCAACTATCACGGCATAAAGGTATTGGAAAGACCCACATGAGTTGTGTGCGTCGGCGATACTGGGATCGGCGCTTGTATGTACATGGTCTATGATTTGCAACACATGTATGGCAGGGTGCATGTCGACTACACTGCCGAAACAGGTATAGTTAGATTGCTTGTTGATAGTTCAAGGATGGGCCATCAGTAAACCTACCTTGTTCTTATGCACAAAACATTGATCGCATGAGCGTGGTTGGACAGTTCGGACGAGAGTGCTGTCGAAAATGACCTCTTCACCCATTGTAGCTACGCAAGCAGCAGAAGGTAAAACATCAGTTATCTAGCCGTGAGCAATGCATCCAGTCGCTACGTCGCTCTGCTGAGCTGTGGATCGTTGTATGGCACGGATGATGTCGTATGTCCTGTCAGACATGCATAGAACTGCAGGTGGTGTTTGGCACCTCATCACGTGATGCTCGTGCGCCCCACGGGGTAATTGCCGGGGTCCCATTGACAACGCAAATGCCGAACCCGCGACATTACCCACTCGACGCGCCAGCCCCGCTCCTTAACCCTTCTCGTCGAATCTCCATCTCGCGACGAACCGCATCTCGACCAGAGCTATAACTGTTTGGGCAAATTCCCATGATCCGACGTCGAGGCTCTTAGTATCACGCCGTGGGTGTTTTGAACACCTAGCCATTGACTGCAACGCCCACCCTATCCTGTAACAGCACACACCCGTAGCTGCCGTCATGGTCGCCTTGAAAGACTTTGCCGTAACTACCCAGGATGATCTTCTTAATGGAATGAAATCTGATAGACTACATCCCTCGATTACTCTCCTTCCGAGTTTTTGGCGCAATGACTTCACACATGCTAGTAACCGCACCCCCGACTACTCCTTTCACGTTCAAAAAGGTGCCCGGAGTGAGTGTATTCTCTACCCCTCTGGTCTCCGAAGCGACACCTGAACCGAGTGAACGATGGCGACCACGCCTACATCTCGTGGCTCCTCGTGGTTGGCTCAACGACCCTTGCGCCCCTGGATACGACCCGGTCAATAAAAAGTATCATCTGGGTTTCCAGTGGAATCCAAACAGCACAGAATGGGGCAACATTTCCTGGGGTGCAGCAGTATCCCACGATCTTCTCACATGGAAAGTCTCAGATCGCCCATCTATGCAGCCCTCTGCACAGTGCGATTCGGGCGGTGTGTTCACCGGCTGTCTGATACCCACTGCAATCGATGGTTCAGAGAGCGGCGTCCTGACAGCAGCGTATACATCAGTGTCTCGTCTCCCAATTCACTACACGCGGCCATATTTCCGAACATCAGAGGCAATCGCTTTGGCTACATCAACCGACTCTGGCAGGACATGGATTAGACATGCGAAGAACCCTGTCCTCGCAGAGCCCCCGCCGGGCATCGACGTGACCGGCTGGCGAGATCCGTTCGTAGCTCCCTGGCCGAGCATGGATAAACTCGTTGATCAGCATCGAGTGAACCGAGACACCAGATCATTGTATGCTGTCGTAGCCGGAGGAATTCGAGGGAAGACACCGACAGCCTTTCTCTACCAAGTGGACGCAAATGCGCTGGATGCATGGCAATATCTTGGCCCTTTGATTACCCCTGGCCTGAACTTTTGCCCTTCGCCTCGCTGGACAGGAGATTTTGGCGTGAACTGGGAGGTGAGTAATTTTGTATCCCTGGCAAGTGCAGATGGCAAGGCATGCCGCAACTTTCTCATTTGTGGCGTCGAAGGTCGGTTAGCTACCGACGACATGATTCGCACCAAAGGCAACTTCCGGGCGACCAATGCGCAAATGTGGCTTTGCGGCAGCCTCGAGACTGCGCCGGGTGTGCATATGAAGTTCCGTTTCGGAGGCAGATTGGACCATGGCCTGTACTATGCTGGCAACTCGTTCTGGGATCCGCAAACACAGCAGCAGGTCATATACGGCTGGATTCGCGAAGACGACCTCGATGCAGAACTGCGTCAGCGACAAGGATGGACTGGTATCATCTCCTTGGCACGAGTTCTCAAAATGCAGGCCTTGACGGGTGTTACCGGAGCCTTGTCGTCTCCACTTCAATCTATCGGTTCCATCGAATTGGTGCCTGAAGATACACATGGCTCGAGCTTCACTGCTATCACGCTGTGCGCAGTGCCCGATCCTCGATTATGCAAGCTGAGAGGCTGTAGGTTTCCCTCAAAGGAAACTCCGGAGCAAAGCCCCGGAGGTATCTTTGTGTTTCCTGTAGCCTGGCGGCAGTGGGAGATGGAACTAGAATTCAGACCAGAAGAAGGCGCTGCCAAGTTGGGTTTTGATATTGTACATTCAGCTGGTAAGTACGTGGATGAGACAAAAAGAAATTCGCGGACTAAGGCAAAGCTTACAGCGGAATTTACCCGCGTTTACTTTGATGTAAATGCGGAGACGATTGTCATTGACCGGAGTTGCTCCACATCTCTAGATGGGATCCGAACATGTCAAGAGGAAGCGCCTCACACGCTGTTCACGATTAGGCAGCGGGGCAAAGACAGCCCCTTTACCGAAAAGGGGATACTCGAAACCTTGAAGTTCCACGTCTTGTACGACTCCAGCGTGCTTCAGGTGTTTGTGAACGAACGCACAGCACTGACCACAAGGGTTTATCCCGCTGGCGGGACGAGCACGGGTATCCGCCCGTTGGTGGAGCGAACATGTTATCATTCTAGCAACACTGGAGGGCCAAAGTCTCGGGCTTGGAATATGGCTCTGTGGCCTCTCTCGCTTTCTGTCTAAAGGGGCTCGTCAGTTGCCCCTGTGATGTACATAGAAGAAGTGGGCAGGTGTGCCTAATCTACTTACAAACCACCCTTTGCGATAAGTACGTGCATAATCGCTCTCGCTCCCGTGAAGCCATTGCTGAATCGCGTGAGTGCATATATTTCGGATCTGATATCCGATCACAAAGTGCAGGCCTGCCAGGGATGTGGATGCGCTCTTACGGGTGCACTAATGGCACGCACACGCGCTTGGGCATTACTAAGTAAGTACTAGTAAGTACTAGTAGTACGTAGTAGGAGTAGCGCCAACACCTCCGACCCTCCGACCCTCCGAGCCCCGTCCCCCGAAACCATCTCCTTCACTCAGCACGGCCACCCAAGCGCATGGCAAAGCAGGTACACAACGCCGCAAGGGAATCGCGCCATAATGCTGGTCCATGCAGCATGCGAGAAGTCTCTTTGCCTTACTATATTGTCGCCAACATGCCATTCTCCTTAACCTCACCCATGTGGCCTTATGTGTGCTGATCTGTCTCTAGGGGAGCTTAGCTTACTAGCATGTGATCCTTCCCGTCATCCCCATCAACAGCCACAGCGCCATCAATGCTGGAGCCCAACTCGCCTATCATGAACAGGGCCAAGCGCATGTACGCGCGGTATGACCATTGCACCCCGGCTTTCTTCCCAGCACATAGTGCTGCTGAGCCTGCCATTCAACAATAATACTCGTATATCAGATCCTACGCATCATGCTATCCTGGAGAACGGACATTCAGCTCGGAAACATCAACGCGAAGTGACTTTGAGAAGTGCCAGAAAGAGCCAGTCATAATTAGGGCACTGGTTGACGGGCTATCAGCGAAAACCATGTAAATGCATACGTACTCCAGGCTACCATGAACGCTAGGAGAATGATTGGAGATGAATGGAGGTGCGCAACAAGCGCAACCATTGCGATGCTGGCACCTTTGCCAAGCACAGTGTCTTCACATTCCTGAAATATCAGTACCTTCAGCTGAAACATGGCATGAGGAGGATATGCGGCCAAGGTGTCGTTCTCGTGAGCACATAAAATGCAAGGTGCGTTACTGCTGCACGGCTTGACTCGCTGCAGGCTTCCCAGCAAGGTGGCGCTGCCATTTTGTAAATACGGAAATATGGACAATAGGCGAAAATGCTCCACACCGCGACTCACATACTCTTTCGGCTACTATGCCTGCTGTAATATCCCCAGTTTCATCATGGCTTGCATGGCCCAGAGCAGTGTGCCCAGTGTCACAAAGGTCGGGACCTAAGTGTTGCTGTATGCCATTCGTTGGTGACGACAAAGTTGGACCAGTATTTTGGGGTTGATGAGCCCTTGACCCGAGCCAATCACTCTTTGTTGGCAAGTAGACTTGGAGACTGATGGCTGCATGGCCATTTCACTGCGAAAACCTGATGTGTGCCCACCTGAGTAGGATACGTGCCGGCTTGGCTGGATAGCTGAATTGCGAATACAGCAGAACAAGCAATTATAAAAAACGCTTGGCTGCAATACTCTGGAGAGCCTGCTGTGCTTGGGTAAGTACATGGGCGAGGAACGAACCGTATGGGCAGATACGAAGTGTAACTGAACAGTCCTCGCTCGCTTGATGAAAGTTTGTCAACTGTTGGGAATGATGCGCACAACAAGAAGCACCCGTTGATGCTCCAGAGCAGTCACACGGGTCAGCATCGATTAGCAACGTGCTGGTAGGAACTATAAAGTTTATCTCGTAGGGCTCAGACAAGGAGAGGCAACATTGGCATGGTCCCTAGGCCTCCAGCTAGTGACGCAACCAAGCCACGCATGAATGAATTCCGGGGTCAGGCACATGTTGCTAAGTACTTAGTGTAAACAAGGTCGGTACTTGTGCGCTCTCTGGTTCGCGAACGGTGAACAGGGCGTACAAGCTTCGTGTGCTGAGTCGTGCAGTATGTCGAATCTCAGCGATACCCGACTTGGTTAACCAACCAAGCATGCAGATGTACATATCAGGAAATCAGCACCACGCTGCGGCTGACCTTGTCCCGCAGACGCGGCATCGTGGATCGGACAGGATCTCCGCAAGCGACTTGGTCGTGTTCCAGTGACCAAGCCGTCGGAGGGGGGCCATTGTGTGGCGCGGCGCATGCACATGCAGGTCATGGCCTGACATGCAAAAGCGCGGGCGAGGCCATGAAAGTCGCAAATGGGCGCAAATGAGCAGCAGAATCACATTTCAAGGCACGCCATTGTTGGACGCCCAAATCCGCGACCCCAAGCACTTGGCCAACCGTACGGCGTTGCGTGCATGGCCAGCCTGCCCGCGCCAATCACACAGCCTCGCCACCGACCCGGGGAAGATGATCCGGCCGCCTGTCTGGAACGGCGTCCCCCTTTCTCTTTCGCCATCCCGTCCATCTACTACGCTTGGTTCTATCTACACTGCACACACGGACACACGGACACACACACCTTTCCCACCTCTTGCGATCACCCGCAAGGTTTGCCATGGCGAGGCGGCGCGTGCCATCGGCTGGTTTTGCCCACCCATATTCCTCGTTTACTCCCCCACTCCGCAGACCCCCCTCATACCCTATCTTCTGTAGATTAATCCCTTGTCCTCATGTGCTCTCCATGTCTTTCTCGCAGATCATCGTCATCTGTTCCGTCCGGGCTCGCACCTAGTTAGAACACCCTCACCCCTCCTCCAGGCACCCGTCGCCTCCGCCATGGCCCAAGAGAAGGAGATAGGCATCGTCGGTGGTGTCACTGCAAGTCTAGGCATCTTGATGACCATGGCTGCTTTTCTTGCCATCTCAATGTACAACGTTATCGAGATCATGTTCCTGATCTTTGCCGTCTTCAAGCAGCGCACAGGACTGTACTTTTGGAGCTTCTTCATTGCAACCTTCGGCATCGCTCCTCACGCGATTGGATTCGTCCTCAAGTTCTTCCAAGTCACCAAGATGGATCTGTTGTCAAGCGCCATCATCGGTGTCGGTTGGGCATGCATGGTCATCGGACAATCCGTCGTCCTCTATTCGCGTCTGCATCTGGTTGTTCGGGACAAGGCTCGGATTCGCTGGGTTTTGTACATGATCATCTTCACTGGCGTCGTCCTCGGCGTCCCACTATTTACCCTAGCCATGGGCGCCAATTCCAAGCATTCCGCTCGCTTCCTCCCCGGTTTCTTGATTTATGACAAGATACAACTTGTCGTCATCGTTGTCCAGGAAACAATCATATCCATGATTTACATCTACGAGACGGTCCTCCTGCTTGGTGGCCATGACGGCAAGGCTCCGAAGCCCATCAAGAAGCTCCTCAGACATCTCATCCTTGTCAATGTCATGGTCCTGATCTTCGACATCACCCTTCTCGCCGTCCAATTCTCAGGCCACTACCAAATCCAAACAACCTACAAGACAGCCGTGTATAGCGTCAAGCTCAAAATCGAGTTTTCAGTCCTCAACCGCCTTGTCAGCATCGTCAAGCACAAAGACTTACTAAGCAATAAAAGGACACTCGGCACCAATTCCCTCAATCTCAGCAGATGGACCGGAATCAAAAAGTCACACCACGACACGGGGGATAGCAGCACAGGCCCCTTCACCAAGATGGACGAGTTTAGCTTACAATGCCAGAGTAGAAAGGAGTCTGTAAAAACGTTTGAAGCAAGCGTCGATCACATTGGAATCATGCCGCCGGGAAATGGTAGCATGCCAGATTTAGAATCAGGGACGAACCAGCTATTAGCGCCTGAAAAGGCAAAGTCGATAGAACTTACGCAACGGCTGCGATGACAGGAGTCTTACTGCGTGCGCTTGTATTTGTACTACTACAGGATAAGAACCCTTTTCCAACTAAAAAGTAAAATAATGAATTTCCGTACTACTCCAATGCTTGTTGACCCACGAATGCTTCAATCTGTCGATTACGTTTCTCCCCGAGTCGTCCCATCCTTTCGGTCTCAGCGTGGTGAGTAGCGTACGTTGGCACTACCGACGACTTTTTCCCATATAAGCAAGACGCACAACGCATTACACATTCATGCCGAACTCAAGAAGAGCATCAATGCTCCGGAACAAATTGCTTCCCTTACCTGCTTTCTTGCATACGCGGTATCTCCCCCCGATTAATTAGCAGAACCTCCCCACTGCAAAGCACAATGCGTTGTATTATCCTCAGACCCTGAACCGTGTTGATTCGAGAAGGGAAGGAATGAGCGGTTGGCTCTTTGAGAGACGCGGGGTTAAGGATGGGGGGCATGGCTAAGCGATCATGCTATTGCGAGGGGGATACTGAGGTCGATGGGATTTATACGGTTCTTTCATGATGTTTTCTTACGAGGATTGGAAGTGTGGGACACGGTGAAATCTGAGCACCAGGCTTGACTGCGATGGTTATGGAGTGTGATGTGTGCAACGCTGGAACGACGGAGCCTTTTGAAATCTTTTCTTGAAGTGCAGGCTAGCATACCTTCTGCGGGGTTTTTTTATTTGTTTGTTCGGGTTTAATGTCCTATCGAAAGGTTTCCCTTGGGGTATGGGGACGGGCGGAGGCCAGGGCTTACGGTGTTGCAGAACCGCCTGGTTTCGACTATTCATGGGGAGTACAACTTCTGCTGTACTGTGGCAATGGCACCTGATATACTAATTATGCATAGTGCTTTGGCGAATATTCTGTACTTAGCCCAGCTGCTCAGCAACTCCATCAGATTCATTATTGCACTAACTCTATGAGATCGCCAGTCTGTTTTTGCTAAGTTCTTGGTTCCGGTATTGCGCCGTAGTATGCTGCTTAGGGTGGAAAAGCTTCGTTCCTTCAGGCTGGGCAATGGGAATGCGATACCACCTACTCGAAATCTTTTCACACGAAAGCTGTGTCGTAGCTATCTTACTACGAAAGACTGTAGCTAGATCGTTCTCATATTCGAAAGATTGATCATGGATTGAAATCTTTTGACTCGTGCATCGAGTTCTTGCCCTTGGTTTGTAAAATATCCTGGGGCGATGTCCCCGCAACCCATGCGGAAAATCATATCACAGAACCCATGAATCTAATGGCGGTTTGGAAAGTGTGGTTAAATGTCGTTGTATTTGTTGAGAACTTTAAACAATTCCAAAATACTAGTTTTGTGCATGATGATTTTGATCCTACCATCTCGCGCCAGCAAGACACACCCTCGTGCTACTACTAACTCAATAAGTACTCGTGAAATTTTGCTAGCTGGGAACCTTCAAAAATTATCAAAGGAACAAGGTTAGATGTCGTCTGAACTGAGTAGCAATGCAACTACCATTCGAACTGCCGCATCTGCCGGGGAACTATGTATACGAAGTGGTCCTTGCAATGTTACCAGCCGTATCAGGGATAGCGCCTTACCTTATCAGCCTGTTGCCTTTAACCTCGGTCTAGTTTCGATCTCGATCCCGTTAGGTGTCGGATTTCTCCTTCAACCGTTGCTCATCTTAACTCAAGTATCTCTAGCATCATCGGTCTACTTACTACTCAAAGGTGTCACAGTCAGGAACTCGTTTGCCAAGTAGAGCGACAACCCATGCGGCAGTTGGCTCCGTGCAACCATATTAGCTCAGCGCACTTTTGAGATGTTTGGGCAACGTTATTGGCCAGTTAATATAATTCTCCCCATCAACCTGGAGTCGCCGCAAATGAAAACATATATGGACCCTTGTTATTCGTAGACATGCCATTCGTGGACTCGACCAGGAATTGTGATGCAACACTTGTTCACACGCTCGGAACACGGATACACAGTCGAGTTGGAGACTTGAGTCCGGCCCTAGGGTTGGGGACTTGGGGTCGGGCGTTTCCACTTCGCTGTGCCCATGTGCCATCTCGTTATTGATGAAAACAGTGGAATCCAAAGGGACAGAGCCTTGGCGTAGTATAGGAAGCATGTACCCCGCCTCATTACTCGTGGGATTCTAACTTTCCCAATATGTCGGCCTCCGCTTCCGCCCTCTTGGCTTTCTATTCAAGCGGATTTTGATTGTGATACCTTGGTCGTGTCTTGGCTCTCAGCGTTGTGACAAGGGAATAAGAGGAAAGCAAATCCATTCATAAAGTCGTGAATCTATTGCTTATTAGCTCTCGACCATCGATCTTCCCGAGTACCAGGAAGTCATCATGCGCGCCTCTACTCTCGCACTCGCCGTTGCCCCCGCCGTCGTTCTCGGCCAATCTCCTCTGTACGGCCAATGTAGGTCATTCCTCAAATGATCTCTAGATGGTAATGGTTTATTGATCTCGCTTCGAATAGGTGGTGGTATTGGATGGGGCGGCTCCACGACCTGCGTTTCCGGCTCGGTGTGCAACAAGGTCAAGTAAGAGCTCTTTCTAATGAGTCACAGAGATGCTTGAATGAATATTTCGCTTATCATTACTTCCAGTGATTACTACTTCCAGTGCGTTCCTGGTACGGGTGGTGGGTCCCCCGCTCCCACTACTACTGGCAATAGCAACCCTGCTCCTACTGGAGGCAATGGTGGAGGAGGTGGCAGTGGTGGAGGCTCAGGAGCTGCAGGTGGATTGCATGAGAAGTTCAAGGCCAAGGGAAAGATCTACTTTGGCACTGAAATCGACCACTACCACCTGAACAACGCCCCTCTCATGACGATCGCCAAGAACAGCTTTGGACAGATCACCCACGAGAACAGCTTGAAGTGGGATGCTACTGAATGTGAGTGCCCAACTTGTACTTTCACCCGGGATCCATGATCGTAAACTGACTTCTCTTCGTATGTAGCATCACGTGGAAAGTTCACATTCACCAACGCTGATAACGTCGTCAACTGGGCCACCCAGAACGGAAAGCTCCTGCGTGGTCACACACTCCTCTGGCACTCGCAGCTGCCAACATGGGTTACGCAAATCAACGACCGCGCTACCCTGACCTCCGTCATCCAGAACCACGTGACACAGATCGTCACCCACTACAAGGGTAAGATCTTGCAGTGGGATGTCGTGAACGAGATCTTCGCCGAGAACGGCCAACTTCGAGACAGCGTCTTTAGCCGTGTCCTCGGCGAAGACTTTGTTGGTATCGCTTTCCGCGCCGCACGCGCCGCTGATCCCAACGCCAAGCTCTACATCAACGACTACAACCTGGACATTGCCAACTACGCCAAGGTTACCACTGGTATGGTCGCACACGTTAACAAGTGGGTGTCCCAGGGCATTCCCATTGACGGTATTGGCACACAAGCCCATCTTGCCGCACCTGGCGGTTGGAACCCAGCCTCCGGCGTCCCCAACGCCCTCAAGACACTGGCTGGCGCCAATGTCAAGGAGATTGCCATCACTGAGCTCGATATCGCCGGCGCCGCAGCAAGCGACTTCCTGACTGTCATGAACGGTTGTCTTGCCGTTTCCAAGTGTGTTGGTATCACCGTCTGGGGTGTCTCCGACAAGGACAGTTGGCGCGCCAACGACCGCCCTCTCTTGTTCGACACTAATTACCAGCCCAAGCAGGCTTACAACACCTTGGTTGGCGCTTTGTAAGAAGCTTCTGGACTTCAACCGGGTATATAGTGGGGTGCAGTTAGATGGCTAGTGTGTTCTAGCTAGGTGTATATAGCTTCTTTCTCGAATCCTATTGCTAAGCTTACTATTGTTATTTTAGATGATTTGGTATTATGAATGGATGCGCAAGATTCACATTGATCATAGGTTTCTTATGATGTATTGCAATAGCGTGGCGCACACTCTCTACAATTCGTAGCGAACTCAAACAAAGTGACTTCTTGATTCGTTCATACAACAGAGAGAGGCTTTCGTCTGATGCCAAAAGAGTGTCGCCATGTTCTAATTAGCAATACCAATTAACCCTCTGGAGGCGGTATACACCGCCCCACATGGCATAGGGGTAAAAGTTTATTCGACAAGACAAATGCTTTACTTTTTTTTTCTTTCAAAAAGGGACATCAAACCTATTCGTTATAGAGTCTGCAAAAGGAAGAAGAGCGCCATGGCATGTATCAAGGATGAAACAATGGTGTATGCTGTGAAACTGGAGATGGAATAGCAGCCGTTTAAATATATGTAAAATACTGCTGGGTGTTCTGAATACTTTTTCTACCAGCCGTAAAACTTTGATTTTTTTTACTTTTCGTTTCACACGTAATATTACAAGGTCCCAGTATCGAATGTCATACCCATTGGGGTACAGGCGTGGGTTAGATTGACGGCTTCGGTGTTGTTTCGGTAGTACTGCACTTGATGAATCTGGTATGCATCATCTGAGGCGAGTACGCACGATCGTGAATAGCATATGGGCTATCACTCACTTGCATGCATTCAAGATAGAGCTCTGGGTTTAGAATATAGGCTTCTTTATTGCCTTACTTTCCACAACTACAGTTGTTCGACTCATACATACGTTTGCCGTGCTGACCTCTTTTTCGGGTGTAAACCTTCAGTTCGAAAGTTTCGTACGAATGACTATATATTGTTAGGTTTTGGAATTCCCTGTTAGGATCGATTGATGAGCATGCCTATCGGTCTGGTTTCAGTCGAAGAAAATAAAAATTGTAGACGGATATCACGGAGGGCCTGTTCCGTTCTCGATGTTTCGTCTCCAATCCCATCTCAGTGTTCTAGACGGAGTTCGGATTGAGGTTAGCAGCTGGACGAAGGATTTCAACCGAACAGACCCGAAGGTGTAGAATGTATGTACTTCTTCGAGTGGCCTTTTTAGCTTTCCTCAGTTGGTATAAAGATAGTACGTGAGCCAGATTGGAAAGTTGCGATCATCTCCGTGCCAGCAATCATACAAAGAATACATAGCATTAGCATGCATTTGCTACACAGTCGACTGATCTTGGCCGCATTAGGGACAGATTGCCATGTATTTGGTTTGCCAACATCACTGCTTTGAGTGGAACCAAGGATTATGTAAAGTAGTCTTACGCGCTCTCTTCTAAGGTCTGAGGCTGCGTGTATCTAGAAACCCTGCCCGTTCAGGGGCACTCCCATATTTTGTTGCCATATACTATGAATTTTGTATTATTGAGAATGACTTTCACCCAGGAAGTGAATGCATCATCATAAGAAATTTCTCCCGGTTTATTCAAAATCAGGTTGCCTATGATGTGACATTTCATGGAGCCATACGGTTTAATGAGATCAGGTCATAGTCCGTTGCTCGTTTCCAGCACCATTGCACCCTGGAGATGAGCGATATAGGTTAGTAGTAAGCGAACGGCTCAGCGTTCAGTCGCTACCCACTCTCCCGAGGCCATATCTACATATCCAATGAATCCCAATGGAGCTTCAATTGTAAGAATCAAACGAAAAAAAATGAGCTCATTAAAGTACGTCAATGCTTACTTGACACCAAGTGTAACATCAAGACGCATTGCCACCATCCAAAGATGACTTGCTTGCAGTGGAGCGGTACGGTTATACTGACTTCCCACATCGGTAGCTGTCGGCTTACTCGCAAGTAAAGAATATCATCAAACGAGAGATAAAGAAAGGGCTTTTCATTTGCATATTGGAAGAAAGGATTCTGCCGCAAAGTCGATCGTTAAGTGGGCCTATGGTAATGGACCCACCTACGAGTGATCCTTCCACGCCTCCAAGAGGCAAGCTCAGGCTAAGATTGAAGCGAACAGGGGACCCCCCGGCTATAAAATGGTCGTTCCCGCTGCTCTCCACTCCGCGTCCCTGCCAGCACTAATTCCGAACATTGTACATATTAACCAACATGCCACTTCGCGAGACGGACCCAGACTTCGAGAATGAGATTCTCGAAACGGCCAAGGCAGCGTTAGGCGCGAAGTTTGGGGTTTGCGAATATGATCTCCCGCTGCCGCTCCTCCTCGTCGATGAATATGCGGAGAAGCCATTACCATGCCATGAACCTGCTGGGGAAACCATTGCCGTCAGCGCCCACATGTCGACACGCATCCATGCCTTCTACAAGCAGATTGCTGCCATCTACAACCAGACTGAGGATCCTCCGGCGAGCATCGCCGTCAAGTTTGAAATTCAGCCGCAAAACTTTGACCCAGAGGAGCCAGGTTGCCACCATCGCAGATATCACTCGCGCCGCCTGCAGCTGCAGGACCCTGAGACACTACCAGATCTGCCATTTGTGAGCAGTCTGACCATCAGGTCAAGAGCTTATGGCTCGGGCGCTGAGAACGCAACAGATATACGCCCTCTGTCTCCTCTCGTGCCTCTACAATGCCTTGTCCACCTGCCGGCTGTCCAGGAATGGAATGCCCCCTGGTTGTGGGAGCGGCCTATGCCGGCCTCTATGCCGAGTAGGGCGATGCGCGAGTACTACACCTGGCCGTGGGAAGGCCCCCTCCGAGACGCCCGCCACGAGTTTGGCGCTGCCATCATGGACCAGGAGAAGCACCTCAGCGGTAAAAGGATCCCCGCCAGTCTTACCAGAGCCGCACTGCATTTTTGGCCTTTCTTCTCGCGCCCCAAGCATGACGAGTCTGTGGCACGGCCAAACCTGATCCATCCCGCGGAGAAAGACCCCGTCTCTATTGGCCTGTGCAAGCTCGGTGCGCAGCTAAGTCTGTTTGACGTGCGTGCTATGGTCACTCCAGACCTGTTCCCCAGTCCCGAGGCGTCAGAGGATCAGCAGTGGACACAGATGCGGCGATTCCGGCTCGAGTTCCACTCCCTCCGCCCAGACGGGCGGTGGTACTTTGTTGGCCCCGGTGGCGAAGATCCACACGACTCTGAAGAAGGAGGATACAAAATCTCAGACACAAAACACTACCCCCGCGAAACTGACACGGATGAGGACATAAAACTTGACTCCGAGTATGGCGATAACCCGGATGACGAGTACGATTACGATCTGGAAATGTTCCGCATTGAGCCCTGCAGGGAGCGGATCGAGCCCCTACTTGCTGCATTCGCACAGTCTCTGACTCACGATAATATGCCAAGTCTTGAGGACGCAGAGATTTTTACGCACCTATGGTGGGACCCTTCAGACGACCGAGATGTGGAGAAATATGACCTTCCAATGAAACAAGGTCACAGATGGGGCGTCAAATTCATTGCTGGACGTGGAAGTAAGAGGCAGAAAGTTGATGATGCTGCTGGTCAAGGATTAACACCACCGGTGGTGCAGTGGCAGGTTGGCGACTGGCGACCCAGCGAGGAGGTCATGAGTTTGTTCGAAAGCTTGGGACGACAGGAGTGGCTCGAGTTCGAGTGGGACAAGTATAGATCTACAGCGGGACACGACTTGCTGGGAAACAGTGAGTCTTCACCCATATAGTCGGGCGAGGGACCGCAATGAGTATAACGAGCCTATCGTCTGGACATTCAGCAGAAAGAGACCAATACGTTCGTGACCTTTATATCTAAGTCCCCAGCAAACAATAAATCCGCTAGCCCCACATATCAATAGAATTACACAACGAATCTTGATAATTACTCCTAGCTAGAAACACCAACACAGTACGCCTGCCCAAGCCAAAAGTTCGTCACGCAATCCCTCGAGACAGCAGGGTTCCAGCTATAAAACTGATCAACCGTGATACCATTGTCCCTCGCCATGGACGCGCAGCCGTCGCCCGTCTGTACGACATCCCACTTATTACAGTTAGCCGGTTGCCCCGTATGCGTTGGCGCAGGCGGCGTCGGCTTCGCTGTCGATGGTGTCGACGTCGTCTTAGTAGTAGGGGTACCACCGGCGACGCTGGATCGGCCGACGCAGTAGGCCTGGCCGAGCCAGAAGTTTGTGAGGCAGTCTCTGGAAATGGCAGGGTTCCAGGCGAAGAATTGGTCGGCTGAGATGCCGTTGTCGCTAGCGAGGGAGCCGCAGCTATCGCCTTCGACCACGACGTCCCATTTGTTGCAGTCTGATGGCTGGCCCGTGTGTGTTGGTGCGGGAGGGGTTGGGGCTGCGGTTGGGGATGGGGTAGAGGATCTCATTGATGATGGTGTTGTTGTGACGACGGAGCCGCTTCCGGATCTACCAACACAGTATGCTTGTCCCAGCCAGAAGTTTGTGATGCAGTCTCTGGAAACGGCAGGGTTCCAGGCGTAGAACTGGTCTATCGAAATGCCGTTATCGCTGGCTAGAGAGTCACAGCTATCGCCTTCGGCCACGACATCCCACTTGTTACAGTCGGCAGGTTGGCCGGTGTGCGTGGGAGCTGGGGGTGTAGGTTTGGCCGTTGTCGACGCTGTGCTGGATGCAGAACTTGTAACGCTAATGCCCTGACCCTGCCTGTGTGTACAGTATGCCTGTCCGAGCCAAAAGTTGGCGGTACAGTCGGCGCTGACGGCAGGGTTCCATTCGAGGAATGTCGCAAGGGAAATTCCGGCGCTGTCGGCGACGGACTGGCACGAGTCACTACCAGACACAATATGCCAGCCATCACAGTCTGACGGTTGGCCCTCGTGTGTGGGGGCTGGTGGCTGGGGTCCGGTACCCGTGGGCTCGGGCGCTGTGGTGGTGGCTTGCGTGGGTTGCGGGCCCCAGGAGCCACAGTACCGCAGGCCCACCTGGAATACGCATGCCGGGTCAGTGACGTTTGTCGTAAGCGAGTTCCAAGCGACGAAGCTGTCAAAGTCGACGTTATAGTTGGATGCTGCAATCTCGCAGTTGCTGTTCCAGTACCCGAACACGTCAGGCAAGTACTGATACTCATCACCCTTGAAGTAGAAATCGCAGTCCTCGCGGACACCGGTGGCCAATGGGATCTTAGTCGGTCTTGGATCCAAAGTCATAGTGGCGTTGGGCAGCATGGTAAAGGGGACGCCAGTAAAGGACGCGGTGGGGTCAAAGGTGATAGAGACATATCCAGGACGACCAGGATAGTTGTTGATATCACCAACTGCCTGGACACAGTAGCTTTCCTTGGCGAAAAGGTTGGTGCAGTTGGAGTTGATGCCTGTGTTGAGGAACATAAAGTCATCGAGAGAGATAGCAAACTTGAGAGTAACCAGATTACAGTAGTCGCCAGCTTCGACCTCGTACCAGCGGCCGCATGGCTTGTTAGATCCAATGGCAGTATTGGAGGGAATTGGAGCAGCAGATGTAGGCGTCACAGGAGGAACATTGGTCGTCTGAGCGGGTGGCAGCTTGGGTCCAGGTGGTTCGATGCAAAGCGTGGTGCCGTTCATCATGTCGAGGTTGGAGCAAACCGGGTTGATAACAGGATTCCAAGCCAGCAGCTGTGGCTCTGTAATTTTCGCAGCCGTAGCAATGGCTTTGCACGTCGTGTTGACTTCCACTGTAACAGTCTTACACGTGTTGGTGATGCAAAGACTACCCGAAGTTGGGAACTCGTAACAATAAGCAGTGAGATGGTTGTCGGACAGCATCCAGGCAGTACCGACACTCTGGGCTTTAGAGATGCTATAGCAATCGTCACTGCCCTTTATCTGGTACGTGGTGCCGTCGCAGGCTGACTCAGTGGGCTCCGGCTGGCCGGTGAAATAGTCAATGGTAGACGTAGTAGCAGGCTTACCCGTGATGCCACAGCTGGACGTCAGGGTTTGATACATGGACTGGCTGGCCACGATGGGATCATCAAAGTAGGGTGACCCGGATCGTAGGCGCAGTCTGGCTGCAAGACACGGGTCACAATCCGAGGGCTTAACAGCGCCCTGGGGAAGTTCATAGATATAGTTAAAAGCGGAAACTGTCAAGTTGTCAGTAATGATGTGCTAGCGATTCTGGAACTGACCGCCATCACGTCATGTGGAAGCTGGTGCGCTGGGCAGTAGACTCACCTCCAGGATTTGTGAAGAAAGTCGCCAGGGCCGCAACGGGACCACAGAAGGCGTTGTTTTCCTTGAGACATGTAAAGTCATAGATGTACCGGCGGCTGGATGGCAACATAATGGGTGATGCATCAAGGTCTGGAATGACAAGGTCTTTGCCACAGGCGGACCGAACCGAGCTTTCCCATGACTGAAGCGCGGAAGCGCACCCAGCGGTACACATGCGAGTCAGCGTGGCAGGAGGGTAGAAGAAGTCATGGCGGAGGGCCGGTACGAGGCGGTCGCAAGCGACATCAGCCATGAGGGCTGCAGAACATGCCGCGTCGAGATCCTCGGGAAGGCTGTCGTCGTAGAGCATCTTGACAGCAAAGACAGTGCTGGGACTCAGGCTCAGAAGAGCCCCGAGACCCAACAAACATTGCCGTAAGGCCACCATGATGTTGAAGGATCGTGATTTTCTACCTCTCTCACCAAGAGTTAAAAGAATGAACAGTGAGTAGAAGAGGGTGGTTCATCCAAACGATGGATGGAGGGAGTACTGTGTCTACCCAGGCATCAAGAATAACTGGAGACCGTAAGAGTGATAAGTAATTCAGAAAGTGCCACTGACTCCAGAGTAATGGAGGCGCAGAACAGTCGCCCAGGTCTGAGGGGAAATTTCCTCCGAGGAAGTGCAGCCGATACAACTTGTCGTCGTCCCGGTCGGCACGAGGCGGGGTGTAAACGCCCGATGCAATAGAGAGAATCATAAGATCCTGCTGCCAAGGTATCGATGATCGTCAGTTCAGGTCACCAGAGCAATCCACTCTGGGAAATTTTCACGTAGAAGAACAGTCAACGTACTATACAAAAGCTTTTTAATCTACAACTACCTGCCTAGACGGGATGTTTTCTTGATGATGGGGCGAAATTAGATGTAAAGCTGATTTCTGGATGCTGTAAATACGTGCTGGGTTATCTCGCTTCTGTGTAAGTCGCGCAACTACGCAGTGGTTTTGATCAGCTCGACCTCTACTTTTTAGACCTAGCGTCAGGCGAACCGTTGGCCTTTTACGGTCGGTACGGGACGGTCGTCGCCGAGACAAGGCTTTCTATTGCTTGTGTGCTCAGGGTTCATGCAGGGTTCATGCAGGGGTAATGAAGCGGCCCGCTTTTCGGCATATCGAACTCCCATCAGTAAGCACCATATCAGATGAGAAACTCAATATGCTGTGACCCTTTTTCCTAAAGAGATAATGCTTGGCGGTTTTCTGCGAGCGGATGAATGGAAAAATAAGGAAATGACCTTTTTGACATCGATTTTCGATACTTTTCGGCCTTGTCTGGCACAGGGATGCAGTAGGGCCGAGGCCTCGCCGCCTGGGTCCCAACACAGCCTTTGGCAGATGCAGGGTAAGGGAATTCAGTATGGATATCAAGATTGAGGTTGGGGGCCGGGTTGCTCCAGAACACCAGCCAAGCTCTTTTGTCACCCCATACTCCGCGGCACCTTCTATCTTTTCGGCCGACTACTCTATAGATATCTGGCAGCTGACTTTGTTGCCTCTGCAAATGCTCCTTCATTTCATTTATTTGTAAACTGTCCAACCCCCCGCCACTCTCTTATTGGGGACCACATTCTTTTGATCATCATTATCTTCTGTTGCTGGGTAGAGTTTCCAAAAGCTCAGCCCTAAACGCAACTATGAGACTATTGTCCCAGCTCTCATGGAGCTGTGTTCTCCTATCTACTCTCATTACCCCGTCTCTTGGAGCAGTCATCACAGCAAGACCTGGTAGTGCTAGCGCGGTTACGGTACCCGAAATCCCTGGTGCCTGTCGCGCCGTCATTTCGTAAGTATACTTCTCTGAGCCATGTCCTAAGACCCGGACCAGTAGAGTCCATTGCGCTGACTTACCACTGCAAAATTCTAGACCCTTTGATTACTCGGCCAAGAGCCGCCATGACCATGAGCTGCCAGTCTGCAGTGCTGACAGCTCAGGTCTTGTTGTTGCTCGCGACAACAATGGTAGCGTTGACACTGATGGGCGCGAAATCGTCCCGGCGTCGCTCGAGACTGGCGTGTCCTTGATAGGACGCACTGAGCTCTCCTCCCTGTTTGGAAGACAGGTAGTTGGTGGCGATGACTACACCTGCGGTCCCGACCGTCCTTGCAAGAACAAGGCCTGCTGTCCCAAGGCCACCGGCCAGTGTAACTATGGCGAGAAGTACGTTCCCCCTTTCCCATATTTTAAGTCCTTGGACTTGTGAAATGATGTTTCTCTTCTTGTTCGCTTTGTTGTGTCCGTGGTTTATGTCATGTTATTCTAGAATATGGCTAATATATTCTTTTCTCGTATAGAGCCTGCGGCACATCTGGAGTTTCTCCCAATGAGGTGTGCTGGTCAAACTGCAATGCCAAGGCAGAATGCGGTAAGAATGCAGCTATCCCTGGTCAAAAGTGTCCTCTGAACGTCTGCTGTGGCAAGTGGGGTTTCTGCGGAATGACAAAGTACGTACACTTCCAAACTATGGAGATGCCAGCGTTGTAGATCAGTATTGACGATTGGACGAACAGGGACTTTTGTGAAAAGGAAGACCACGGAGCTACTGGCGGTTGCCAGTCGAACTGTGATCAGCCAGGTCCCAAGAACAAGGCTTCCGATCAGCTCAACCGTGTGATTGGATACTATGAGGCATGGAGACACGACTCCAAATGTCAGGACATGGTAATTGCACCCTACTACCCAACATCATGTATGCCCGACTGACGGTGAAATACAGGGCTTGGACGACATCCCCGTCAACTCGCTGACTCATTTGTATTTCTCTTTTGCTTTTATCCAACCCGACTTCCAGATCGTCGGCATGGACAACTTGCCCGACAAGCTGTTCACCGACTTCACTAACCTCAAGAAGAAAAATCCAGCCCTCAAGATAATTATTGCCATTGGTGGATGGACGCACAACGATCCCGGCCCTCTGCAGAAGGTGTTCAGTAACATGGTTAGTACCAAAGCGAACCGGTCCAAGTTCATTGGAAACCTCATGTCGTTCCTCCGCATGTACGCTTTCGATGGTGTCGACTTTGACTGGGAGTACCCCGGTGCGGACGACCGCGGTGGTGTCCCCGAGGACGGTGTAAACTTCACCCAATTCCTAAAGGAGCTCCAGGAGGAGAACAAGAAGCAACCCGTCAAGTACATTGTGTCATACACAGCTCCGACAAGCTTCTGGTATCTGCGCCACTTTGATCTCAAGTCGGTTGAGTATACCGACTTTGTTAACGTCATGTCATATGAGTAAGTGATTTTCTTCTTCTTCTCTTCACACGTAGACTAACGGCACAAACAGTCTTCACGGTGTCTGGGATCGTGAAAACCCGATTGGTTCTCATATCTACGGTCACACCAACCTGACGGAGATGAGCCTGGCGTTTGACCTCTTCTGGAGGAACGACGTCCCAGCAAACAAGTTAAACATGGGTCTTGGTTTCTATGGTCGCGCTTTTCAGCTGGCGGATCCGTCGTGTAACAAGCCCGGCTGTCTCTTCAAGGGAGGCGCAACCAAGGGAGCGTGCAGTGGCGAGTCTGGCATTTTGAGCTACCGCGAGATCCAAGAGGTCATCAAGAACAACAAGGTCAAGCCGATCCACGACAAGGAGGCCGGTGTCAAGTACATTACATGGAATACTGACCAGTGGGTATCTTTTGATGACAAGGAGACGTTCAAGCAGAAGAAGGAACTGGCGGCCAAGCTCGGGCTCGGAGGCTACCTGATCTGGGCCATAGACCAGGACGACGCCGAGATGACTGCGCTGGCTGCGGTCCTAGACCCCAAGCCCTTGGGTGACTTCAAATCGATCGACAAGGGAGACGAGAACTGGACGGGTACTAATGACATGTGCTACGTTACGAAATGTGGTGTTGAAGACTGCCAGTCGGGCGAGATCAAGATTACCGACCAAAAGTGCGGCAAGAAACAGAAGAGCACTCTTTGCTGTCCCTTGTCGGGAGCGCCTGACCCCAAGTCGTGCGCATGGCGTGGAGGCGGGGCGATATGGTGCAACGGCTACTGCAAGGACGACGAAGTCATGACGCACATGAGCAAGTACGGCGGCGGCTACGACTGCTCGGATGGCCAGCTGGCGCATTGCTGCAAGAGCTCGCTAGGAGAGAAGAATGTGTGCAAGTGGCGCGGCGTGGGTGAAAAGTGCCACAGTGGTGAACTTCCCCTGACCTTCTCCGGCACCGTCCTCGACATCCTCGACGATGTGGCCAAGGTCATCTTGCGCATTGTCGGTCGAGTGTACCCGCTGGCGGCGCTTACGGGGCTCGTGTTGCTCGAGGTTCTTGAGGAGCTGGACATTGACACCAAGAAGCTTTACTGCTGCCCAGAGAAGGAGGTTTCCAAGTGGAAGAACTGCGCGTGGTATGGAAAACCCGGCAATTGCTTCGACGGCCACTGTCCGGACATGAAGACGGTCCAGATCACCGACTCGTACTTTGGCGGCAGCGACACTTGCGGCGCTCACATCGACCGTGTGCGCACCTTTTGCTGCGAGTCGGATGGCGATCCTCTCTTTCTGCCAGTCGACCTCAAGAACCTGTTTGAGCACCCGCCTGAGGACGGCTCTGACACCGACTTCATCTTCAAGACAGACAAGACGTCCGACGACGGCGACGACAACCCCAATGAGGCGGCCTTTCAGTTCGTCGTACTCGTCTCGCCCGAGGCGCTCCAGATCTCGCTCGACAAACGCGACGGCTCCAATTGGGATGTCTTTGACTGCAACGACTCCATCTCCGAAGGCGAGCACACGGTGCGTATGGTCTGTAACGACCACACGTCGAACAGCAATTGCCACAAGATTGGCCTCGGTCATGGTGTCCCGGGCACCATTCTCCAGATGCCCAAGGGCTGTGGGCCAGGCAAGTATGCAGTCGCAAAGAGCATGACACCGGCCCCAGGAAGTACCAGCGACCATGTGAAGCTCCTGCCCCGTCATCTCTCGCACCTCGCCAGTCTCGAACCCGTTGTGTACGAACTGACGTTTGACTACGACTTCCATCGCGTGCCACGTGACATGGGCAACACGCAGATGCGTATCGATTACAGTAACCAGGATGACTACTGGAAAAACATCGTCGCTGGTTCTGCCACCCGGAAGCGAGACGTGCATGGCCGCAAGAGGCTGGCCAAGCGCACGCTGGAAGACGTCGGTGGGAACCCGGTGCGCTGGCTTGAGGAGGAATTCCGCGATGACTTCCACTTTGACAAGATTGCCCCTCGAGACCTGCAAGAGCGCTGGTTCGGCAAGAGCATTCTCGACTGGCTGGCTGCCCTCGTCGTGCCCGAGATCAAGCGCGACTTCACGCACAAGTATGACGACAGTGTCACGGCAAAGCTATTTGACGAATCGTGGAACTGCCCCGGAACGGTAGATGGCGTCAACTACGACGGCCATCTGCTCGGCCAGGCTGTACTCGACATCGAAGTCGAGTCCAGCTTCGGCTTCACCCTTATCGTTGAGAGTCTTACCCTGCCCCTTAACCTCGAGCAGAGCTACCTGACCTTCTACAACAAGGGCAGGGTTACCGGTGTCGTCACTCTTGAGGCACTCGCCCGCGTGACGTACGAGCAGAAGAAGGTCATTCTCAATCTGCCATTCCCCGGTGCCTCTTTTAAGATTCCTGGAATCGCTACCATAGGTCCCCAGCTCACTGTCGAGGGCAGCGTTGATGCCTCGCTCGGCATGGCTGGCTTGATTGAGACCAAGCTGGAGATTGCCAAGTGGGAAGTGAGTAGCAAACTTCTTCTTTGCCTGTTGTTTATTCAAGTCCCCAATATAAGGAAAACAATTGCTGACCACTCATACTTGTATTTAGGTTCGCCAAGTCATGCCTGACAGCAATTCCTACAAGCCCCAACTCATCGACAACA
Source organism: Bipolaris zeicola 26-R-13 (assembly GCF_000523435.1). Classification (NCBI taxonomy): domain Eukaryota; kingdom Fungi; phylum Ascomycota; class Dothideomycetes; order Pleosporales; family Pleosporaceae; genus Bipolaris; species Bipolaris zeicola. Next base: position 115,914 of record NW_006912110.1, read on the forward strand.
GCAAGCCAAGCTTGGATCGGACGGGTGACTTTTCGGGAATCAAAAAGCCCGAATTCTACGCAGGAGTCACCGCCTCTGGGGATGTTAACTTGAAGCTATCAGCCGCTGCCGAGTTTGGCGTTCGCTTTGACCCCAAGTGGAAGATTGACCCGGCGGCCGCTGCAGTCGTTGGCGAGGTCAGCCTAACAACCAAGTTTGCAACAGGTGTCTCAACCACAGCAACGTGCCCCTTCACCTACGGTCTTGATATCGGCGCTCGTTTGTTTGCGAGAGCAACGGCACCCAGGACATTTGGCTGGGCTGGTGGTGAGGTCAACCTGACAACCCCGTGGGAAAAGACTATCATCAAGGGCGGGACTTGTCCCGACCTGGGCCCAATACCTTCCAAGAGAAGTCTTCAAGATCGGGGCCACCTCCTCATTGAAGGCCGCTCCGAATACGACGATGTGACCAGGAACATATCGAGGTTAGGAGTTGCCGAGCCCGATGTGGAGTCTATGCACAGCTATGGCACCAGTCTGCTCGCGAGGCACATTTCTGGAGAACACATGTCGTCCCTGGTCAAGAGAGGTGGTGTCTATGGTCCAGCGCTTACTCTCAATGCCGGCGAGTATTTCTGCCCTTCCAAAGACGGTGAAAAAGGCATCACGTGTCAGGAAGCATACGCTGGCCTAGCAGCGAGCAATGAGGGTGGCGTCTGGACAGATGCCAAGCGCAAGAGGGAAGTGCTGACGCCAACGTCCACCATTGATGAAAACGCCATTGCCGCACATCTCCATGCTTATCAGCAGCGAAGCCACGACCATGATTACCACGCAGGAAGCGAGGCACTGCACATGTTTGACAAGAGAGCCAAGGAAAAGCTTGTCCAGGCCTGTGATCGGGCATGCGACATCTCAGGCGACTTCCCTCCGGGCGGTCAGCTAAATGGCTTTGATTGGGGCTGGGTCGATCCCGAAGACTGCGGCAACTTTAACTTTGGTAGCCCCTTGCAGGCACGCGCTGCCAACGTCCAGTATCACACGGAGCACATTCTCGAGGCCCAGATGATCGACCTGTTCTTCCAGCACCTTGACAAGAGGAAGTCTAAGCTGCCTGACCCAAAGCCAGGTGCGGCCAATGGAGCCACTGTTTCCTTCTGTGACTATGTCAATGAGCTGTGGGATGTACCTCCTTTTGTGTGGCCCAACGAGGACACCACTGGCGGCGTAGGCAAGGCTTGGAACCCCATTATGCACATTGCGGCGCAGTATCCGACAAGGACATACAAGAAGGATGAGTTCATCGCCCTCGAGTCTGCCATCAACACGCCTTCTAAGACGAGCGCGTGGGCGGGCGGAAACCCGTGGAACTTTGCCTCTTGGACCAATGACATTGCCAAATATGCAGAGGCCAGGGTAATTCTCCAAAAGATGCGCAGCACAATGGGTTCTCGCATTTACCAAAGCCACTCGACCATCCAAACAACCATGAAGACCCAAACGGACCGAATAGGAAAGATCCTTGACGCCCTCGACACAACCCTGCTACCCGCCAACCAGCGCGCCGGATACGCAAAATGGTCCAAGCAGAATCTCAAGTCTGAATGGCTCAGCTACATGAAGGGCCAATACACCAGGATGCAGTCCAAGACCGAAGGTCTCGTCAACAATTTCCTTCCCAAGATGAAAGCTGCATGGGTCACACAAGCAGAAAAGGCCAAGTGGCAAGACGGTCCGAACACTTCGCCCGCCCAGCAGATAGTGAGTAAGGAACATCGCGATTTTATAAAGTCGATTGAAGACTTTGAGACGAAGTGGAACGGTCTACCCCAGTGGAACAACCCGCTGTAATCATGGTGGAGTTGCAGTTGCGGTGTTTATTTCTGTCATTATTATCACCGTCATGATTTAGGGATGTAAATCCTGTCCTGATGTTTCCTATGTTTATTACTTAATTTCTTACAATGTAAATACTATGATTGCGTTGAGATCTGGATATTCATATGAATCAAGGACACCAAGTATACATGTACGACTGGACGTTGGAAATATTTCACTGAAAGCTGAGAACGGAAACCTTCACTAAACAGTAACGTCCTCGTCTCGAGGTTAGAACCTTGTACTGGGCATTAGAGTCCGATGATGCCTACAACCAGCCACCAAGAAAAATTCACCGATTCCAACATGGTGGGCAGTGTGTATACACGTAGTAGTCCTCCCCCGTTACATCGACCCTCCAACAAGCCAAAAGAAACTCCAAAGCCTCGGCTGACCCCTTGGACCCTTTAGGGCTGATATACCCTCCACACTAACAAAACAAGCTAGAACGGCGCTCGCGTGGCCATCGTCGCCCATGGCGCACCGCCAAAGATCGACACGAAAAATGCACATCCCATGCGTCGCAGGTGAACCAAGCGTTCGTGGCATGCAGTAGTCTTTTGCGGCCCCCCAACCCCCCCGGATTTTCGCGCGCTGCCACGGTGACAGGCGGTGGTGACGTTCAAAGTTTGGCCGAGGTTGCGAGGTTGGCATGCGACTGCTTGCACTCGGCTGCCGATTCGGAGGATCCTTGCCTACCATGTGAAATACTCGGATACCTCTTCTTCAGATACGATTATGTGGCTTTTCGGCCATAAGTAGCGGTTTCGATGCGACGGAGGGACAATGCCAGACGCTGCTGGTTCAGTGGCGATGCTGCGCGTGCTTGGGCGATCATATACGAACTACTAGTACTAGTACTCGCCCAGCAATCGGACCGTTGGACTACCACGTGTGCTGTCGAGGAGTATAAAATATGGGGTTTGGATGCACTGCATCTGTTCTGCGGTGCAGTGTGATAACGAAAGCGAATTGTTTGGATGTGCGAGACAGGGTCGGGTCGAGTGTAGTCTGGTATTGCAGATGATCGGCTCATCAGGTGCAAGGACTGGGTCGCAATGCGTTCTTGTAGTGCAGGACACGGAAGGTTCATGCCTGATGTACCTGTTGTGCTGCATCTTGAGTCGGCGACTTGCATGCACTGCCTGCATAGTCAAGGGGAATGTGTATCGTTGGATGATCTAATGGACTATAATATCATTAATTTCCATTTCAAGTACTCTTTACGTACTCCCTGTCTAATATAGCTTTGTCGGACGCTGAATCCTCAAGAACAGAACTGGACACGACAACGGTGGCGGGTTGTTCTCCGCTGTCATGACTCTGCGATTCTCCCGCCTGACCGGAAGTGTGCTTGGTGACGAAGGTCTCCGCTGGTTGCAGCTCCATGGAACGTTCTTCACCCACTTCATCACCATCACACTCGAACCTCGTGAAGTTTTGTGTCGAGAGTCTGTACGGGTCCTTGCTGCCGTCCTTGCTTCGTTGCTTTGATACCTTGAATGTGGCGCCTGAGTAGCTTGAGCAGGCGCTCTTCTTGTCTTCCAACGACCTGTAGCTCTTCTTTTTGCTTGATTCGTATGACCGACCACTCTGGCCATAGCTTGAGGCTGCTTGGGTCTTGTTCTTGAAGCCATTGATGACGAATCGTATCAACGCCTGTATTGTGGGGACTGCAGCGCAGACGTGACCGAGGCCGCTAGCAATAAAGGTACTCATAGATGAGGCGACGATGGTGTAGGTCTGGTCGCTCTGATCTACAACACCCTTCAAGAAGGGCACGCGTGCAATTGCGACGCCGATAAGACTAGGCAAGTCAGTAAATGTCTTGTAAGCACAAAGTGAAGTCTGGACGCCCTACAGCAAACCAACACCAAAGAACATGAGGAGCTCAATCTTCTTTGCGGTCGCCATTTGCAGCTTGAGCACGATCGGAACGGGAAGGGCGAACAGGACGACCTCTGCAATGATCTCGTAGACAACTGACAACTTCAGGATGATGAGCCAGTCGAGGCACTTTGCTGTCTTTGCGGCCTCGAGATCCCACTGAGCCCGGACCGGATTGCACCGGATAGCTGCTGTGAAGATGAGGGGAAGTGTAAAGCAAGCTGTGAAGGCCATGAAGGCAAAGACAGCCCGCTTCAACCATATGTTCGGAAAGATGCGGAGATACAAGCATAATATGCTGTACTTGAGTAGCAACATCTCGACTGCCCAAAGAATGGTGATGATGTAGGCTGCACGGTTGTCAGCACGACGTACAGGTTGTATGTGTTTGAATGCATACTCCACAGCCCGATGTCGTATACACGTTGATACGTCAAGTCCCAAAGATGCTTGCCGACTCCCGCATCAACGTTGAGTATGAAGCAGACCATGAGCGGAACACACAACATCTCGAACCATCGTTAGTATGAAAAAAAAGCGGCTAGTGCTTGTGGACTTACAGCTGATACCAGATGGATCCAATCGTCCCACCAGAAGTGATTGCCACCGACCCAACGCGATGCGAAGCGCATAGCAATAGCAACGACAGGTATTATGCCTGTTACATATGCTGTGGCCATCATGAGCCGTGTATACGAATCGTGTGGTCGATTGCAGAGATCGGCTTGTGCTCGAAGGATTTCTGTACAAAGGTTAGTGATTGTCAAAATTGATGCTGCCATAGACATACCAAACGTTTCATCAAACGTACACTTGTCCAGCAAGCACGGTTGCAGGATTGCGGTCGAGTTTTTGGAGTTGCATTGGCACTCAAAGTCGAGAAGACCACAACCGATGAGAGGCAACTTCTCCGCGATACATTCAAGCTGCCCTGCTCAGCTAAATCCATATACATGTATCTTCGAAGGAGACCTTACTCCGCATGGTGGGATTCTGGCTAATGCGTCCGCAGTACTGTCTGGTGCTGCAGCTGACAAGGTGAAAGCACTGGCACACAGCGCAATCGCGATTGCACGGTGCCAAAACATTACAAAATATAAAGAAGGTGGTTTGGGAACCCGAGGTCGGAGGTAAAGGTCGTTTGTCGAGTCCGCGGACAGTGGTTCATTGACATGAGGTTTCCAGCGCTATTGCTCCGACTAAGAATGACTGCATTCTAGTCGTCCTTGCTAAGTACCAGTGGTACCTGTGACACTGACACAAGTCATGCCAGAATTTGACCGGCTTATCGCACAGGCAGGGGATTGTCCGAGCATCATCCTGACTTGAAGGGTTCAATGCACGCGTCGAACCTCCGACAGACAGCCAGCCCTGGTCGAGCTACCATCGATAGCTTCATGATCGAAAATTCCGATTGGGCAGACAGTGAGCAGGATTGTCGATAAGATTGTTCGCCGATGAAGACATGTGGGGTACAGGGATGTTGTAGATCCTGTTACCGGTATAATCCGATCTGCGTAGTCGTAGTGTGAAAGGGGCAAGACGTGAGAGCATCGACCAGCCTCATCATCCGGGCAATGGCTTTGCACCTCTACACCCGAATATGTGCGCAATACCTTCTGACCAAAAATAATTTGCTGCGACGCTTACTGAGGCAAGTAAACCGCGACCCTTCGGACGCAGGCTTCCGTTACTGGATCCGCCCATTGCGCCACTAGTACCGTGATCAACATGACACACGCCCCTGGGCCCATTCCCAAACCTTAAAAAGCCTCGTCGGGTCAATCGGATGTATACCAGCCTAGTGCATTCTTGATTTCAAAACACCGGCTCTATTAATCGGGAATTGACACGCCGACTTTTTATACACGTGACGGAATGCTGCACCCGTTGATTTTTTCATAGCAGAAGCTTCTACTGCACGGCTTGGGTATACTGACAGTAGCTTGTCACAACATGGTGACTATACATAGACCCAATATGTTGTATAACCACACTCCATGTCATATCTCTTCAACGCATGCACTAAGACGCCTTTCGAGGATGGCAATCCAAAGAAGATCTGTTATTGATCTGATGCCCGCAGATACCAAGAAAAACTCTGATATAACTCTCCGCGTGCGCCATCGCAAACTCCAGCCATGTTCTTACGCATATCATATCAATCGAAAACTTTGTCCCAGAAGGATAAAAGGATAAAGAACAGGAATGTGTGAACTAATTCTCAAAAGACCCACAAGCAAGAAGCCAATTTCACGAACCCGCCTCGTGACGAGGTATGTCTCTCGAATTCACGATCGACATTGACAACTATATACAAGGATGGTATCTGTTAAGAATGTAATGACGCAATTAAAAGGATTTTTTCGTCAAGTAACGACATATATTCAAAATATTCAATTCTGACAGCTTGGTTGGCGGTACTAAAGGAAGGTGCGGCTTGAGCTCCATTTGCTCTATCTATACATTACTCAAGCTGCATCCCTACTTCAGCACCCCTAGCCGGGCCGTCAGAGTTATCCATTGTATATATTATGTAAGGTGCGCCTGCGGTGCGCGCTCATTGCCCCCATTGCTCCTGTCAAGAGGTAATTCTTTCGCTCGGTTCTTGGCTGATATTTTATCTCATTGTGTGGCTCCCTTTTGTCTGGCTTTTTGAGCACGTTTTGAGCTTATTGTTGGGCTGGCTTTTTTACTGGCTGGGCTGGCGGAAACTTTGGCGTGACCAGACGCTGTCCGAATACGGAGATTTCTAACATCTTGGTACGGCCAATCAGCGCAGAGCTTCTGAGAGCCAATCAGATTGCATCTCTTCGTGAACGCAAACCCTTTCAGGACCGATTGTAATATGCAGCGAAAACTGCAATAATAACCGCCTGGGAAGAAGGATATAACCACAGCATAAAAGTAGCATTCCGCATGCTGGCCAGCGTTTTGCCATGCGAATTACCAAGCACTTTGGCGAGCTCAACAACAACGCAAGACCCAATGCTTCATATCACTACATTGCGACTTACACATTTTCTACATCCAATAGCACCATATTGTAGCATCTAATCTTGTACACATCAACTTGAAGGCGTGGTATCGAACGAAAGAGTAGTTGCTTTAGAAAGACTTCGGTTCCTGTGAATATATCGCACCAGCTAGAGGTCTCTCATCACTACTTAACACCGCGTCATAGCCACTTTTCTGCGTATATATTGTAAAAAAAAAATCGCAGTAAAACTCGTAATCATCTTTGAGACGCTGAAAGTCTTGGTTGCGTTTGCTCCCTGTGCCACCAATAGTCACGAGCTCCGTCTTGTTCGACTGTCTTTCCGTGGCCAATCCCTCGTTGGACCGATTTCAAATGTTACTGAATTAGGACAAGATGATGAGCATAAGCGGGGGCAGCGTGGGCAAATATGCACTTATAATGCCAGATGCGACCTCTACAACGCACCAGGTGCACGCCGTCGCCAGTGTTCCTGTTATGTCAGCTATGTCGAGTTGCATGATTGTTGCAAAGCGGTAGGTGATGGCGAAAAGTACACTGCGAATTGTAGTCAGCAATGACAACAGTCACGTTGAAGGCGGAAGGGCACTGACAACACTTCAAGCAGAAACACAAAGGTGTGAGACGCGCGTTGAGCATCCGATACCTGACCAACAGGCATACACAGAATAGCGATGTTTGTTTAGATGTTGAGTACGGCATTGCTGATAACCGAGGCCGTGAGGTTGTTGCAAGTACTATTGATTGCGAAGCCCAGCTAATCATCACGAATACTAAGATGTATGCGCCGATTCAAAAGCGCTTCCTCGGGAAGATGCGCATGTACATCAGCAGTAGTAAGAGGTTTACCTACCCTATGTCTTCAAACACTACAGCATGGTGTATCGTAAGTAGAAAACGCGTTGATTGGCTTCATTACATATTGGAAGGTGAGACTGATGAACAACAAGTTGGGCACCAAACAATTTTGCCTGCTAAAGGGGACTACTTGTATATAGAAAAAGAGCCTAACCCCCTTACAGTGTGGATACATCGAGGCACAGCGCTGCGCTGGGGAATCGATTGTTTTTGCGCTCTCAATGGTGATTTTGGGCGCTGCGTTTTTTGTCGTACAGCAAGGCATGCTACCGAGAGGGGTGTTGGATCATAGTGGGGCATTTTGCAAGGAAGACTTTTCTGCCATCCGATGTCAGACGAGCCTCTCGGCAATCGTTGCTGTTACTGGAACAGTTCTGGCTAAATGTCGCTCCTACCATAGGCATTTGCATCCTACAATGATAATCTCGCGATTTCCCGTGCTGTGTTTCTAGGTATCGAATGATCTTCTTTTGCGTAGAAATATTCAAAACCACTAAATTCGATTTGACAGAGGAGAGCGACTTTGATGTTTAATTCAAAATTCGAAATGCGATCTCAGGGTATCTCTGTGGTAGTCTCTTTCCAACCCTTCTACACCATGCTACTAAGCTTATGTTGCCTAGCTCATTAGTGATTCCTAGACTTATAACACATCAGAGTCAGGAAGATTAAGCTGACTGTACCCCGCCATCTACCGAAATATTGCTCCTTTGATCATACATCTAACGAACAATATCGCGAATGCTAGGGACGCGTTTTGATTTTAACATAACACTTCTGCTACTCCATGATCATTTTTGGCGTACGATAAATCCATAGACATCATGCATTTATAGTCAGTTCTCCACTTTGAAAATACCGCCTTCGGAAACGTTATCGAGGACTCCACTTTGAGTCCTCCACATTGAGTCCAACAACTGAGGGTGAGTGGGTATCCCGCAGAATTTAATAAACTACTGCACTCTGATCTGTGTGCGACTTCAGTCTCACTACTTCCTGCCATCTTTCGTCGTGTGGTCCCTCAGTTCCAACTAATATCATCATCAGCATGTCCAAGCCTACTATCGTGTTCATTCCAGGCGCTTGGTCCACACCAGACTGTTTCGACATCACCCGCGAGAAACTGCACCAGTGCGGATGGGAAACTGAGGCTGTGGCGCACCCATCCGTAGGAGCGGAGCCTCCCAACAAAGGCCTTGCAGACGATGCCGCGGCGCTGCGCTCCACCTTGCAAAGGCTTGCTGATGATGGCAAAGATATTGTCCTGCTCGTGCACTCATATGGGGGTTTGGTCGGACAAAACGCCGTCGAGGGTTTGGGCTACAAGCAGCGGCAGGCAATGGGTAAAAAAGGCGGTGTCATTATATTGGTTTACCTTGCTGATTTCGTTGCCCCAAAGGGAGCCACGATAAAAGCCATGCTTGGTGGCCAATTCTTACCCTGGATGAAATTTGATGTTCGTACATACGCCAGATCAGGCTCCTTATCTCCAGAAAAGCAGAGCTAAAAAGCAGGTTTAGGGTGACTACTGTTATGCCACTGGGGCAGAAGTAATCTGCTATCACGATCTAGATGATGAAGCACAGAAGGCTGCCGTTGCAAAGCTCAAGCACCAATCAGCACGCATTTTCACTGACGAGGTCACTTATGAGCCGTGGCACGAGATCCTTTCGATGTACTTCTTCTGTAAGGCCGACAAAGCGCTTCTGCTACCTATACAACAGCAGATGGCACAGATGCTAGGTAAAGATGCGCCGACTTTCAAATCAGTTGAGGCACATTCGCCTTTTCTAAGCCAGCCCCAGGAGGTCGTTGAAGGTCTGGAGTATGCGGCCAAGGTTGGCCAAAGTAAGAAATAGAATTGAGATGTTCTTAACTTTCGCCTCGATTCCTGTTGGTTAATCACTTCGTACGTTATAGCTGACAGCTCGCCTCATTTTAAATATCATGATAAGTACCCCCATTCCTTTAGCATGCACATAGCCATCAATAACATATCCACGGTTGATCTCATTGGTGTTTTTGATGCAACGAAGTCCTCCAGGCTTCACAGGGTCCAAGCACCGGAGTTTATAGTCATCAGAGACGTCTTGGATTGAGTTCGCTCCCAACCGGCTCAAGTGCTTGAAGAGTTATTCCGCGAAGGTGATAGTAGCCGATGCTATGATGCGAACCGTACTACATGTCACAAGGGGTGAGAAACACGTGCCAGTCCTGGGTCATAGGAAAAAATTGAAATCCTTATATACTTCATATCACTCGCAGCAGTCTCTGTTCAGTGACTTCAGAGGCTAGCATTTGACAAAGCTAACTCGGAGGCTTTTAAGCGTAACAGTTTCGCAGCCCAAAAGACTGGTTGACTTTATTCTGAACACCCATTTCGCACCGTTTAATCATAATCTCCGACTCTTATCGTGCTGTCGTAAAGAGTCGCGTCCTCAGCGCTTTCGCTATGGTAACAGCAGCGTGGATTCAAGAGGTGGAGAAAATTGGCCACAATGGTCGATGTATTAGCATCAACATTGGCAAGGTGCCTCATCTCCCGCTTGCGCACGAACAACTTGTTTTTGTGTTGCTTGTAAAGGTTTAAAGCCACTTGGTTGAGGTTGTGGACGAGGCCTGAGTCTCTCTATGGGTGAATGAGATCGCACTGCCCCATATCATCTTTCAAGGCTGTACAATCATTTCTGCCTTGGCAGACCCATAAAACCTCATTTATAACACTAATCTTATTACGACACAAATCGGAGTTCGATTCACGCCTCGTACTGGTCAGGCCTTCAGCCAAGGCTTGCTGTGCCATACGCCCATTGCGGGTTGCCTTAAATTGCCGGATGTGGACGTGAGAGGTACCTGGAGTATTCCTACGGGAGCAATCAATAGGCGCCGTAAAGTCATGCCCGTGGTGATGCACGCACCCGCTAGGCGAGAGTCTGCCCAGCAAGCTCGGCGCTCTTACCCGATCATAGTCAAGGTTGCTCCACATCTAACTGCAGCCTCAAGATCTAAGCCGCATCGACTTCTAGATAGCGCTGATTCGGCCTCATTCATTGTGGAATAGCTGGTAGCCAGGCTAGATCTCTCCCCAGATCTGTATGCTAATTGGCGCATACATGCACCCAGGAATTTCGAGCTAAGCGAAAGGATTGATGATGTCCCCCCAACCAACAAGTGGCCTACACCAACATGAGGCTTTGCGCACCCAGTCTATGGCTGCATCCATCGAGTCTGAAACGACGTTATAGCCGTAGCACCGAATGAGGTACAACAGAGCAGGTGGCTTACAGGCCGACTTGTCATGTTTGACTTAATAACCTTATCAGTCAATTAACTAGAAGATAACATACATCGTAAACAAAGGCATTTCTCAATCAGAGAGATATGGGAAACACGAAAGTAAATACTACGTTTGCACATGGACTCTCATTTTCGCCTAATGACCAGAGACATATTAGCAGCCACCTAATCTGTCCTTTCGAGCCATTCATTCAATGGTAGGATTGGCCAGAATAAGTAAGTACGCATTAATCACCAACGGGTGGACTCGACTCACACCAAACTAACAGTCTAGAGGCGGACTAAGTCAGCTCGCGTATTTAGCATATCTTGACATATGACTCAGGTGGTATCTTCTACACAGTCATCACTAGTCGCCACTAGAGCCTAGTCGAGTTTGTGTGTACACCCTTTTAGGATAACAATCAACATATTCATACCTTTTGGGTTAAAAATCAACAGATTCATGTTTGCTCAGAAAACCCGAGTTCGGAAGATGGCACTCATATGGCCAAATGGTCAATGAGGCATCGGGAGTGCCATACGGAGTTACGTAACTCTGTAAATAGGGTCCTCTGTCGCTTTTACATCCTTAAGTATATATATCAGCTACGTCTCTTCCTGAAAGACAGCACCCAACTCATACTCACCTCATCATCACTACATCTCACTTCAAATCCTTAAAATCCCATTCCTAGCATCAAGCTATCTTTGAAATACCAACAGCAATCATGTACTTCACCTCTACCCTAGTCGCCTTCCTTGGTCTCTCTTCCGGAGCTCTTGGTTACAAGTTCACTGCCTTCTCTGGCAGGGACTGCACAGGCGATGCGAAGGACGTCAATGTGTGGGACAACACCTGCCGCGACCAAAACATTCCCGCCACTCAATCCTTCCGTATCCTGAACCTTGGCGGCAACCTCCAGAAGGCAGACTTCTACGACGTCGGAAACTGTGTCGGCTCTGCTCGCAAGATCTGGTGGGCAGGTGGACGTGAAAACGCCTTCCAAGTGGGCAAGTGCATCACTTTGGGCTACAGCGCCAGGGCTTTCGGATCTCGATCTGGATGAGACTTAACCCTCGTAAGCGTATCGCCACATCGACTTAGAGCCCGTTCTTATCCATATTTAGATCAAAGACACTCCAGACCCTCGAGAGCTCTCGGATATAACTTGAGCTCAAGCCGACATGAAAGACTGAACAGCTTGAGGTTGCAACTGCGTCGAAGTTTTGGTAGAATCATCATGATATAGAGCTACTGTCTTTAAATATCCTCTATTAACGGTCATTACCTAACGATATTGTCATTTGCTGTAGCAACAATTCTGGCCTTGGTGATGTTGTGATCTTCGGGTTCAGCAGCCAACATTCTAATACGAGATCTATGCTGAAGCGAATATTATGTTTTGAAAACTATACACGTTAGCCTCGTATTTTGGAGTATGTCTGAGGTAGGAGGGAGTATCGCAATCTCGGAATACGGGGCTGTATCTTCAGATGCTGAATTGGCAACCTCTATTACAGTTGCCATTATCGCGGATGATGCAATCGACTTCACCCTGAGTCATATCAAACAAAGTCAATGCTCGAATACTACTGAAGTTAATACTTAGATCCGCACTGTTAAATAATGGAACACTGATATTTGTGAGATCGTTTTGCCTAGACAGGTGATGAGAATTGCAAATAGAGTTGAGAGCTATACATCAATGAACGAAGGTGTCGAATAATTTCCGCGTGAACGCTTTGCATCCATTAGTCTTCAAATCCAACACAGCCAATTGCACAAATGTGAATACAAGGCTTTCCAAAGCAAAAAGACAAGGTCTTAGAGTTTGCCATGTGCATGCGGGAGATCGGAGATGTTAGAGAATACTGCTTTCTCGGGCTCCGATGGTCTTCATGATCTGCAAGGACCCGAGATTTAGTCTGCTTCCATTTGGGTTAGTGGAAATCAATTTCAGGACGTTACTTGCATTAAGTCGTGACCCCTACAACATTTCGCATTTACTTTACCGATTCTCTGCCTGGAAATCTGCATGTGGAGTTGGCTGTAGCGCAGAACTTAGTTTTTGGACCCTATCCTTCGCATCTCAAATTTGTAGAATAAGCAAATCAATCAGGGGCACTATGTTGGCTACATGCATTTGTGTACTGTACCTAGATCTACACACGAGGCATGCCTGCACAGCACGCCTTCTTTTCTACCAAACACCAGCTTAGCTTATGCCGTATTTCAGCAGTAGTTAATGTATATACGAGTATCGACCACGACCACAAGAGGTCAGAAAGGCTATTAAGGATGATGTAAGAGTCGCGCTTGATAAACGCACGATTGATGTATGCTAGTTAAGTTAGTTAGCTCGGCTCGGACGTATACTTTGCATTGAAGACATTTAGCAGGCTCGCCTCAAGGCTGGCAACAAAGCTCACTACCAGGATCTTGCCAAGTACGTATATATCCGAGCGCACTAGTAGTACGCATCCAGAACAAAATTAAAGGCGAATGCATTCCTGAAGTGTTGGGGGGCTGAGGGCCGCATCAAAAGTAGTACGTTGAAAAGACATGTTAAGAACATCTCGATGACTGTCGCTGCTTACAAATGTTCCAGAAGCATAAACTTAGCACAAAGGTGTAAAAGAAATGCCAAGATAGTAATCCTCAAAGCGGGGAGGGAATCCCTGAATGCAATCAATACTCCGACGCTTGACCGTTTCAGGCCCTGCACACCGCAACACCAAGCCAATATTGATTGAACAATGCCAATCGCTATGGGAAAGCAATATGCATATCTCAATGCGTGACTCTGTTAGGTGGATAGACAAACAAAACATTCGCCAAGCATATCGGAAGATATCACAGACCCACCTCCTATCTCCCACCTCCCTAATGAGGCTGCACGGCCGTTTTAGCCACACCCATGAGCATAAGGAAGGTCGAAATGACAATGCAGGTCAGAGTGGCTAGGGGCTAGGGGGATGATGGGCAAAGTATACCATATATTTGCGACAAGTCCACAGCAATGCCATGTCGCATTACTTCAGCCTTCTGTATCTCTGGGATCAATCAGTCGCATCTCCACATCATGAAGTTGTCTCTACTCCTCGTTGCAGCGTACGCCTGCAACGCCTCTGCGCGCCTTAATTGGTCGCTGGCAAAAGTATCCAACCCCACCGCAGATCAAGCAGACGCCTACGCCAGAATCGAAGCGGCAATGACCAAAGCCGTTGCCCGCTACCACAAATTCGCAACTGCCAACAAAACCATTCGCGTCGCCTACGCACCAGGCGTTCCAACAGCCGAAGCAAACTACAACGGCGATCTGCGCTTCGGCTCGAACCGTGCATACATGACAGAACGCACAGCCATGCATGAAATCTCACACACATTGGGCGTGGGTCAAACAGCAGCATTCAATAGCAAATGTGCATCGGGAGATTGGAGAACAGCACTACCATTGCTCCGGAGCTTTGACGGGGCCAGCGCAAAGATCAGCTGTGGCGGTAGTCATTTTTGGCCGTATGGGCTGAACTATGATAACGAGTGGAGTGAGACGAACGCAGACAGACATGTCAGGATGGTCCAGGCTATGATTAATGATGGGATGTAAGGTCCGGTAGAATACCTTGCCGTGTTAACGAATCTATTACAATTACTTCTTCCATTCTGATCGACATCATGACCTAATTCTACGCTATTCATAGTATCTACAAATAATACTACATCGTCGCATCCTAGATTCAATGAACAGGTAGCTATGTAAGGAGTGAGGGCCAAGAAATCCCAATAACATATGATATACTACGTACGCTATATCCTCAGTATCTTTGTAAGAGCTGCATATAGTTTATTTACGTTGTCCTCTCCAGCTAATTTGCTTCTCCAGGCGACAATACCGTCCCGCCTTACTAAAACCGCTCCACTACGATCTACCCCCGAAAATTGACTCCATTTCCCATCAATGCCTTCCAGGTCTTTACTACCAATGGGGATTACCTTAATTAGTTCATGTTCAACTCGGCTCCAACAAGCAAGATCTGCCGTAAAGAGCACAAACTTGTCCAAACACAGAAGATCACGGGACGACACAACGTGACCTGCTTTCCTCAACCACATGTGGGGAAAGTGGTGCCCGGGTATTGTAGAAGGGAAGTATTTGGCTGTGTTCAGCTTCCCATCTTCATTCAGCTGGCCATCGTGGTAGTTATCCTGGCCCTCATTATTGATATCCGCAGTCGGGTAAAACCATCCTATCTCTGCTCCAGGCGCCTTGAATTCGGTATCGAGGATGGTTTGTGCACGCTGCACACCCGCATACATCTGAGCATGACCAGCATGATTTTTGTCAAACAGTGCTTGCATCGCCGTCCGATTATCTTTGGCGGAAGTATCTTTGCCGATGCGCAACGCCTTATCAATAATCAGGTTGTGACTCTGCAAATTCACAAGGCTTGACTGCGCTACTCTTTCTCCAACTGGGCGACGTTCTTCATCATACGTGTCTAAAAGGTCGCTTTTCCCAAGTTTGTTCTGTAGCACTAGAGCTAGCTTCCAAATCATATTGTTGGCATCTTGAATACTGGTGTTGACTCCAAGAGCACTCAAGGGCGGTATGCGGTGCGCGGCATCACCGACAAGGAAAGTGCGGCCATTTATGCTGCGATAGCGGCGTTCAGCTGAAATCGCATTCACGAACCAATGGCTCACACTCAAGATTTCCACTGGCAAGTCCGGGATGTTGATGCTCTTCTTCACTCGTGTGACCATTGTATTATTGTCGAATTTCTGTGGGTCGTCAGGGCGGATGCTACAGGCAAACATCCACTCTTCTGTTTCTGGTCTGTTGGGGTATGGGCCAAGGTGATACATATACCCGGTTCCACATACTTCCACCCATATCTGGGTTGATGAACCAAGTTATAAAGGTTTCTGGTTCAGGGTATTGAGAGGCTATCGACGCTCGAATGTGTGCAGTCACCATATCGACTGAGTCTTTCTCCCCATGCAATTCGATTCCAAGCTTGTTTGTTACCAGTCATCCGCCATCATCTGCGATGACATAGGAAGGCTGTATGATCTCGCTCGGTCTAGAACTTCCCCTATATTTAATCTGTAGCTCCACGTAGTCTTCTTTTCCGACGGTGTCAGTAACTTCGGCGCCATAGTGCACACCACTTGGGTTCAGCTGCTTGGCCCTTCGCGAAAGGATAGGTTCGAGGCGTATCTGTGGCAACATGACATATCGACTAGGACTTGCTGCCATATACTCGTCGGCATACTTCCCACCACCCTATGCGTCGCGAGAGACAATTTTGGTGCCAGTCGGTCCAAGAGACGTAAAACATGCGGTCTTGGAGCATGTGTCAGGAGGCGCCCCTTGTGCAATAATCGCTTGCTCCACTCCCATCTGGCGGAAAATTTCACCGGTTCGTTGGTTTAGGCCGCATGCTTTTGGATGGATTGAAGTGCCATGATGGCGCTCGAACAGCACGTGGGGAATATTACGAAGGTATAATAAGATGGAGGATGAAAGACCCACGGGGCCTCCGCCTATGACGGCGACTGGGTACCGCTGGGGATTTGTCATTTTAATCCCTGTATGATCGTCAGACAACCACAGAAGCTGAGAAAACACAAGAGCATGAGAGATCGAGGAATGGTATAACTTATGGCTAGTTGTGAGTTGGTTAGAAAGATATTTATTCTCCTTTGACAGAAGTGGCACTGCACGATGCCAGTTGTAGACCAATTGCACGCAAGAGCGTGGGTCACAACAAGGGCCCCGCAATTCGCTTCTCCGGTAAACAACATCGCTGACACTGTCCCACAATCCGCTTCTCCGGCCAACAGCGACCATGCTGCCCCGCAAGCAACTAGCAGGCAACTCCTCGCATCAACAGTACGACATTCCATCAATCCCTCTGTCGGTCAATAGAGTCTTTGGAGGAAGGGTGGACCATCAGTCGCTCCATGTTGGCCCCACATACTCCTCGTGTATCATTGTTTGCGGGCTGATGCGCCAGTGACATGGTCGTGGGGTCATGGCCGAACCTGACTTCGAACGGAAGAAATCGAGAGCTGATCTAGTGTCGCTGTCTCCACATCATCGATGTCACGGACGAACCCAAGATATCGTGAGGTACCGAGGTAGGGTTAGATTCGGCGAAGTAAAATGGCATAAAACCTAATCTACATCGACCGCTCCATCATACATGATGAACCTTGTTTCTGATTTGAACTGTTACAATGAACGAAAGCGAATACCGGATCGGAAGCATTCCTGTGCTATATACTGATGCAACACCACCAAGTGATGCTGGAGCTCGATATAAGGCCCTCAATCCACGTACCATTTTGCTTCCTGTTGGCTACAAAAAAGAGCCCGACTGCAGGACTTGGGAGGTAGAAACCGTGTTTGAACAGGAAATTCCCATTCCCTTAGGCGACGGGGTCATCATACGCGCAGATGTCTTCCGTCCTGCCGACACGCCTATGGTGCCCGCTGTTGTGCATTGTTCGCACTATGGGAAATCTGGCACAGGTTCGCAGACCATAGCTCTTCTTCGCGCATACATCTCCTCAATACTTTTGCACCTATGACCTCTTCATTTTTTGCGATACGCTAGCCTTTGGGCGCATCCATATTACAAACCTGAGCTTACATACGAAATGGATTCTTTCACCTCGATCTTATCCCAGGTCGACCTGGAATACCCCGTAGCGCAGTGTCCGGCTTCCAAAGCTTCTAAGCTTTCGATCCTGCCGAGTGGGTTACGCATGGCTACGCCGTAGTTAATGTCGATGCAAGGGGCATTTGTGGTCCTTATACTGTTGCATCCATGCAAGTTAATCATGCGCTGATCATTCAATAGGGTCCCAAGGGAACTCGAGGTAGGGGTTGGATTTCTAGTTTCCAAGCTTGCGTTGATTATCTAGGCTCCCAGGGACAGCTGAAGGTCAGGATGGCCATGAAGCAATTGAGCACATAGCCCAACTCCCTTGGTGTACAGGCAAGGTCGCGTTAGCTAGTAACTCTTGGCTTGCAACGACGCAGTGGACCTACCAGCAAATAAACGACAAGCCAATTTCTCACCAGAGATTACTTACAGAGGGAGAAACCCATACCAAAACACCTCTAGCC
>NW_006912111.1:0-132603 GCF_000523435.1 Bipolaris zeicola 26-R-13
TACAGGTAGTATAGAGTAGAAGACAGGACGTAGCTCAAAGAGCTACACTAGTGAAGTTGCGGCGGTTTTGCAGAACCCGGGTGCTCGGACCCTCACCCGGATTCTGTCCGCGTCCAATCAGACGGCCGCGCGCCGGCCACTCGGCTAGCGCCGTGACATTCACGTGAAATTTTAACCCAGGATATCCAGTTTATCGCGCTTATAGTGTCCAACAGCGTTAATGATCCCAGCCTATTGCCACGATCGGTATGATAGCAAAACATAGGGAGACACGAAATAAGAACCAACAACTTAGACTGTAGTAGATATCAACAGAAACTCTATTTACACGCATTCAATCTACCACCCCTACCCGGCCCTATCCCTACTAATCAACTCGCCTAGCAGGCGCTAAAAAAGAAATTTCTGGCTCTGTACACAGTATGTGAAACGGAACTGACAATGCAAAAGTAAACATGCCATGAGCGGATAGCCTCAAATAACGTTCCGGATCTTATTCCGATCCCGCGTTGATTTATAAGGCCTGGTGTGCCGTCTGTTCGACTGCATGGAATATTGTGTGATATGGGGGTATCATGCGCCGAGGCGCAGTTGTGATTATGTAGATCATTCTTCACTTGCCTTGTTAGAATGCTTGTTGCATTCGGGGATGCAGAAGATGAGGATATGAAGCCTGGGACCTGGAGTTGGGGTACTTGTACCTTGTACCAGATACGACGTTTACGCAGGTCTGTTCAAGTAGGATCAACCATTCGCTCGCGTTGAATGCTATCTTTGGCCCCAATATTGCAAAGGCTCCATGTCCTTGAATTTTCTGTACTCAGCGTGTTCCTGAATCGTTCGGCACTGAATCAATGGGTTCGAGTCGAGTCGAGTCGTGATCCTGGGAGCCTGAGGGGCGGGAAGGAGACAAATGTAACGTCGCGCTAGCGGCCAAATGTTAGCGCAGCCAACGGGAACGGGCGGCTACCTGCGCCCATGCCGTTCCTCCACTCAATCCACCACCACGTCCCCATGTGCTGCGTAGTGCCCGCTTGCTCTTTTGCGCAGAGCAGGTGGTGACGATGTCGACTTTGGCAGCTCTCGTACCGCCAAACTACGTCTTCTGTAAGGCGAGTGGCTATTGACAGTACTACTCGAGCCCTACACTAGGGCTTCTCCATCGTAGTCTCTGCATTACCGCCACGAGGCTGCACACATCTACCGCGCGTCACCACCCACATCGCAGCCAGAACGGAGCTTTGTTGGCAAGGGCCTCATCGTACTTGCATACGTATCATAGGGACGACCAGGCCCAGTCTGTCGCAAGGCCAGCACTGCTCGAGACGAACTGGCTCTGTGGGCACCGCGTAGTCATCATTCGCACGATCGGCCCGCTTCAGCAAAACCCTGACTTTGCCTGTTGCCAGATCCCTGCGCAGTGGGACCCCGCGAATTGCACAGTCTTGGTTAGTGTGCGACAAGCAGCACTCATGAAGCCATTCATCTGACCGGTTCCCTGGATCCTAATGTGTAGGATCCTGACTAGCCTTTCCACGGGCAGACCCTCCGTCCCACGCAACCTGTCCTACTTGCCTTCAGCCCTGGGAACTACCAGACGTTGCCTGACATGTCCTCGTGTAGCCTGCACACCGAATATCTTACCAAATGCCTGTCAAGTCAGAGGCCCAAGGCTCAGCTGCTTCTGCCGTCATGATGGGCATGCGCTATTCTTTCTGTGTAGCGGATTAAACAAGCTAAGTCAGCACTAGAACCCCCACGCGCCCATTGAGCAATGGTATCAAGAGCGACTGAATGCGGCACGCAGCAGTGGTGGCTGGATTCAAATGTTTGGCGCCGTGCTGCGAAGCCAATACTACGATGGAACGCCGCACCAGCATACCTAAGCGGCGACCCACTCGGTGTAACCCTCGTGGAAGCAATCTATCCATACCGTCCGGATAAGTCTTCCCCCTCCGCCGCAGCACCAGGCTGCCGAGCCTCAGTGCAAGATATTTCTGGCTTGCTGTGTGCCGTCGCTCAAACACATGGCCGATGCTGTGAGATGTTCACAAAACTACCTCCAGAGCCGCACATGCGAGGGTACATCGAGGCCATGTCACGTTCCGGTGTGCGCGGCATTTTCCCGTCTTCATCACTAGTGATACTAATGCGTTCGTATGGATTTGCATACTCTTTGAGTTGTACTAGACTTGATAGAGGCAAGGAACTTGCCATGTAAGCCTTCAGCCCCATCCAAGCACGTCCGACATCGATGGCTGCACCAATCCCTGTCCCTGTACTCCTAAGCATCAGCTTGACGCTACTCGACCGCCCCCCAGTGATTGTCGCATGTACGCCTCCTGCACGCTGGATCCAGCTATGATCCAGCTATGATCCTTGCCGTATCCATCCTAGTCAAGACGCGCATTCTCCGTCGCCAGCTATGGTTCTATATAAAAACACATGCCACTTAAAAGCTCGGTGTAGTCATCCTTCAGTCACACTGCTGTCGATACATATGCTCCAGGTCCCAGTTCAGGCATACTCTCCTCATCAACTACCACTACACGAAATGGAGGATACCATATTCAGCCAAGAGACTGCTTCAGCAGCTAGTGCCTCGAAAGCACTCCAAAAGCCTCGGAAGATGAGAGCTTCATGTGACGCATGCTCTCGTGCTAAAGTACGCCTACCCATTCACACACTAGTTGTCAACCCGTTAATCAGCAGCAGGTCAAGTGTGACAAAGTAAGACCAACTTGCCAGCGATGTGGTACCATTAATGTTTGCTGCAACTACTCCCCATCTATGAGGTATATATCATCTATACATCTGACATGAGCATGCACTCATCACGCGCAGATTGGGCAAACCACGCAAGAACCGGAATCTGGACGGGACGATCAAACGCGAAGTATCACCCGCTGGCTCATACCGGCCCACAGGGGCTCAGTTCGATCTAATTCCACGCACTACCTCTCATACATCTGAGAGTTCACCCGAGCCAATAGACCCCTTCTACGTTGGCCCCAGCACGCCGGAGTTCCACTATCAAGATGCTTTTGTCGCAAACAACTTCGGTGATAGCCTATCGCCAGCATGCTCTGAAGGAGGTACCATGTCTTTTGTCAGCGCGTGGGCCAACGATGATCACATGATGTTTGGAAGTCAGACGGATATGTTCATTCCAATGCCCCAGTATCTTCCCCAACAACACACTCCTGTACATGGACACGTACGGTCTATCAGTACGCCTAGCCAGCCTGACCTATTTATACCACTGGAATCGCAGCATCCTTCACCGCACACTAACCACCCGATGCTGAGTGCGCAGCATAACATATTCACATCACAAGAGACAGCCATTGACTCACCTTCGCCAACACTATCCGCAGCACTATCAACACCTCCAGCATGGGGGAACTTTGCAACCCACGACTGCACAATGTCCGCCTTTCAAACACTGAACAATTTATACGTACCACTCGAGTCCCAAACCTCTGCCAGCGACTTCACCAGCGCGGTGGGTGGTTCTCCGACACTCGAGTCCATCCTCGCCACCAATAAGGCTGCTGTAGATAGTCTGTATTCGTTACTAGAGTGTGACTGCACATCGAATCCTCACTTTGCATCGACGATCAATCTTGCAACCATGAAAATCCTCTCATGGTTCCAAGCCATTGCACGAGTGCATGACCACCAGCGCGGCCTCCTATACGTCTCACTCGAAACTCAGCTCGAACTCTGCACGCAACCCCACACTTTGGACTCGGAAGCCGAGTGTGCCCAGCGCACCAGCCTTGTTCTTGCCGAGCTGTGCAGGATCGAGAAGCTCATTGATAAGTTTGCAGAGCGCTACTGCCGACGCACCAGCACTCCGGGTGACCTGGCCGAGCCGGATATCAACAGTGGTGTGTATCTCTCCATGGAGGCTTCGCTCCGGACCCGGGTTAGAGACACGTTCAGGATCACCATGGCTGTTGCGCCCGAGAGTGTCAAGCGTCGCATGGCTTCTTCGCGGACGACGCAGAACAGGATGCGTGTCAACACTATGTGATGTGTGTCTGAGATTCGGACATTCTTATGCAGTGAGCTTTGAAAGGGGTTTTTTTCTTCTCTTTTTCTCTTTAGGCGTCATCTACTTGGCTAACGAACAAACGCATGTACGCGCAACGTTTTCAGGACGGCAAAAAATGAGCGCGTTTCTTTGTTTTTTTCTCTCTCTCTCTTTCATTTCCCAATCTTAGATGCCGTTTTTCTTCTTGTTTGTCTCCACGTAGAGACTAGATAATGGGTGGTTATACGTTTAACCCCCCCGCGCAACGGTTTCATCAACCACACATATACATTATTCCCATAGAAAGCTCGGCTTACTATATCAAACGAACTCGCTATATTCCACCAGCTTGTGCGCTACAAAGTCTGCATAGCAGTGTCTTTTCTCCTACCTTATTCCTCCTCCATCCATTTTCTCCTACCAGTATTCCTCTGCAAAACTACACAACATACAATAAATCCCATATCTGACGCCGCGGAGAAAAAAGAACTAACCCACCGACCGCATCTACTTTACAAATGTTCGCTATGATTTTCCCATTCGGGTCTATCTCCGACTTTCCCACTACCTTTCCTCCCCTTCTCTTCCCGTTTCCCCCCCCCCCCCACTTGCCCCATGCACACTCATCTAGACCCTTACGCAATTCATCCTTTTCTCTTCTCTCCAGCGATTAACCGATCAAAGAAAAAAAATTGTAACTAGTCCTGAAAAGAGTAAAACAGATATCTCAATCTCACCCTTTCACTTTTTGAGCTTGCCTGTTGATGTCCCAAACCCCGGTCATTCTCTCTTTTAGGTCCCCCTTTTTTTTCCCTTACTTTCTTGGACTCCACACTTACCGTTAACCGGGCATGGTTTTTTGCGTGATTGAAGAGAGGAAGCGGGAAAAAAAAGGGGTCCAGGCTAGATTGTATTGCGTATACTAATTCACTGTATGGAAAAGTGACGGATTGGGGAAGATAGGGGCAAAAAAGAAGGGTATGGGGCTCCACTGTTCTATTTTTTTGCGGGGAGGGGTCTTTTTACTAGTATTCGTTCACTGGCTTAGTACTTGGTCGGGGGGGGGGGGGGAACATGTCGAGAGGATTAGGACCCTGTTTTTTTCTTTCTATCTCCTTCAAGCGGGAATGGTTAGATTTAGGAAATGTACGTATGCAAACGATTATTATTACTGTACATGATTATTATTTTGTTTCTCCTAGGAAGGAAAAAGGAGGATTGGGGGAGTAAAATGGGGCCGCCCCACTGAGATTCAGGCGTCCGACTATTTTTTTTTGCTGTGTATGCAAATTAACGAACACGTAGCCATGGGTTGAAACAGTGGTCGTAGGACTTGATTGTGGGTTTTACCCAGCAGTTTGGGTCTGGTTGGGTTGCCTCGGCAGATGGGGCGATTTGATTGACGAGGTTTGTGAAGAGCTCATTTTGTTTGGGGGGCCTGGCGCTTGGGGTGATCTGTGAAGACGGGTTGCATATTTGCGCGCTTGGCCGAGATTGCTGCCGCTGTTGTTGCTATTGCTGTTGCTGCTACTGTCGGCAGCAGTGATGGCGATGCAGCTCGGCTAAGCGGCAGGGTACCAATGTAGCCAGTATGAGTCGACTTTGCAGCAACCGACGTCGTCTCGATCCGTTGTTTTTTCCAAGTCATCATGGTGAGACTGTTATGCCCTGTAATCCGCTTGCAGGTCTCGTCCATGCACTCACCCACCCACTCACTTGTTTCCCATACTCCTCCGTTCACTTAGTCATGGTGGAAGAGTTCTCTCTACGCCCCTCCCGCCAACTGCCTTGACCAAGCTTTGGCAGTACGGGCGGGTGGCTCCGCGCCACATGCACATCCTAAACATAGGCGGCCCTAAGACGAACAGCTCTTAGAGATGGTGCAAGGGTAAGCGTTCCCTGGGCCAGTGGAAGCGTAGGCTGCTTCCTGTGGCCTTCCAGAGTGGGACTGGACAAAAGGGTGGCTGAGACCTGCATGGGGCATGTGCTGAGGCGAGTAAGCCACATAGTTGAGCCCTCATGTTGCAATGGGGCGCCGTATCATGCCAGGGAGGAGAAAGTAAGCTGCAAAGGAGGGTGAGGGTTGGCTTGCGGCGCCCTGTGTCGTGTGCTGCGGATGGCGGCGGGCAGCGGGCAGTTCACGCGCGACAACGCCTCTACTACGGCCCGCCTCGCGGATCTCCACTACGGCCCGGCTCTGTTTCCTTTTCCACCACCCGCCTGTCAAAACAACGTCTGCCAAACATGCTGCCCACCACCTGCAAACAACTGCACTCTGTACACATCTCTCACCCTGCCTCGCCGACCTGAACCTGTCCACTGGCTCCCTCTGCCCTACGATCGCCGATCCACTGCTACACAGACTGACGCAATCGTCATCGTATCCTGTCGTCTTGGATTCCTTAGCATCACCTCAGCCCCCACGCCCTATAGACTGAGACCACCCCGCCGCCGGGATCGGGCAGCTGGCACCGCTTGTCGCCGCCTGTCTCGATTCTCAAGCGGGACACAGGCTGCCTGACAGAACAGATGCTAGGCTCTGCACTGTCTGGGTCGGCGGGGCAAGGCGTCCCAGTTACGTAGCCATTGGCCAAAGTAGATTAGATGGACGCATCAACCTTGTATCATGGCTCAGAGGACAAGATAATGCATGTTTACTGCCCATCGGAGACGAGGCGTGTCTGGTACTACAGCAACAATGCGCCACGCCTGAACAGGGTCATTATGCGGATACGGCATAGCTATGTATGATACGAGCCGCCCTATGAGCTGGAATCCCAGTCCCATAGGTCCACAGCCCAGTCTAGCGAAGAAAAGAATCGGTCCCTGAATAACTGTGCCTCTAGGTTACATTCCGCAAGTGCTATCTGTTCCCTTGAGCACGTTCATTTGGTCCAACAAGCCGCTCTCACGTGCTCCACATAGCCGCCTTGTCTGACACGGTCCCCTTGGGGCGCCTCATCTCCCGTCAAGGTTACCCTATTAGGCCAAATCCTACCGTGTGCTATGATGTGACTCAAGGGTCCTTGTGCTGTACGCCAAGTGGCTGTTTGTGCACACGTAATGTGAATCCTATGAAGACGTTAATCTGGGGAGAAACGACTTGGTGGGGAAACCGTCTGCCAGGAAAAAGGTCCAACGTGCAGAACGATTGGCGGTTTGCTAATGCTGGTTCAAACCACCTGTTGATGCTGCTGCGAGTAGCGAGGTGGTTTTCATGCACACTGTAATCCATTGCACCCTCATAGCCAATTGGAGATTCGCTCCTTCGTACCGAGGCTTCTGATAAACACCACACAGAAGAGAGGATTGTCATGGACGATACAAACTGCTGGACTGAGATAAGCAGTTAAGCGAAGAGGTGATGGGCAGTGGAGCTCATCTCAACCGTCGCTTCCAGAGGACGCATCCGAAAGAAGAAGTAACAATGTCAACCTCAACACTCTTGCAGAAAAGCCAAGACGAATCACTTCCTTTCTCTGATTAACCGTCTTTCCCTCCTCAACTCTCCCCGCATACTCATCTCACCCATACACCGCTATCTGCGTAAGCCAGAAGGAGTCAACAAACGCAGTCTCAAACGCAAACATGCCACACCTGCCGAACTCCATACATCCTATATGCATAACGTGCTAGCTCAGGACCGATGAACAGCGTGTCGGTATCCCGCTTTCTCACGGGAAGAAAAGAAGAATAAAGTAAGGGTGGGCGGAACACGTGGGAATACCTGGGAATACTTGCAGCTTACACCGATGACCACCATGCAAACAATTCGTCATCAGCCTTATTTGTTCAAGGCATATTGCAGACCCCAGCTTAGAAATCCTTAAAGCGGTCAAAAACACTCGGTCGTACAAGAGAAGGATCACATCTTATCGCATAAAAGGACCGTTGGCTTCCTTCTTGCGGACACACTTGCATTAACGCGTGTGGGGGTCATTAAGCGGAAAAGTACTCCACACCAAACACTGATGATCTTTACACTCAAGGTACATTTCCTGTTTCGTATGATTCAAAGTGGTGCTGAATTGATGTTCGCTAATCCAACACTCAAGACTATCCTGCTTACTACTATCCGATATTCGTCCGTATCACCAGATCGTCAACAACACACTTGGTGCGAACGTAAACCACCGTACACAGCCTATACAAGACTCGCAAGACAAGTACCTTGCTAGCCGCGGATAATACATGTTTCCCCACTTTCGTTAGCGTTATGTCGTCATCTCCCTGATCGTCCCGAAACTACCGCTGATTGACTTGAGCCCATGTCGCATCCTCGTCGCGCCCAACATGGATCATCGCTGTAATACGCAACGTCTCCTTATCGTCTATGAAAGAACCAGCATCGTGAACATGCGTTCAACTTCTTCTCGCTTAACCAGTGACATTTCTTCTGCGCACGTACCGCTCCACGTGGATGGAGCTGGCGTAGTTAGTTGGCTATAGCAGAGTGACAATGCATAGTGCTTTGTTGCAGAACTCGCGCCAAATTGCTCATATCTTGGCTTAATGTATCTGAACGCATACTCTATGTTGTGTTACTTGGAAGTTGGTCGATAAGCGAGATATTGTGGGACTTCGAGGCGAGCATTCCATAGATTGAAGCTATGCGGACATCGTGGTAGGGCATCTTGATGTGATATGTGGATGTACCAATGTAGGGAATACTGTTGTTAGCGATATGAATTTTCAAGGAAGGTAAGGTGTGACACGTGCAAAGGCGATAGGGCTAGAGGATAGCATGTCTATTGCGATTTCTTATAGGAAGCAGCGAATACATTCATTCCGACGTAGTACATGTCACTTACTGCCTTCTTTCCAATAAAAAACTCTCTTGCTTCTCCAAAAAGAAAAAAATTCACTTGCTCCCCCCTTACCACCCACTCATTCACTCCCCACCCCCCCTCGACCTCCCCTTCCCCTCCTTCCCCTTCCCCCTCGCCCTCATCTTCTCCTCCTCAACCACCAACCCAAGAACCTCCTTCTCCCTCTTCACCCTCAACTCCTCCCTATACATCTCCACCTCCTCGCCCCTCCTCCCCACCGCCGGCTCCATCAAATACCGCGGCACCTTCCTCGGCCGCGCCACAAACCGCGGTGGCTGCATCTCCAACCCATTCTCATCCTCATCCAGCTCCGACTCCGACTCAAACTCTGCATCATCTATTCTCGTGTAATCGGGGGGTGGTGGCAGTTTTCGGCGCGCGTACACGGCTTGTTGTACGTCAGTTGTGTAGGTGGTTGCTAGTTTGAGTTTGCGTTCTAGACGGGTGATTGTGTTGCGTTTTTTGGCGTCGGCGTTGGAGATGTGGTTGGAGAAGGATTTGAGTGAGGCGTATTGGTGTTTGAGGGCTGAAATTTGGCTGTGCAGCGCGGAAGGCTTGCGCATGGCAGGGTTGCTGGTGAAGGTGTGGTAGGCGGAGATGTAGCTGAGTATTTCTTCGTCTTTTTTGTCGAGCGCGGATTGGAATTCTTCGGTGCGTAGGTCGAGTTCGGATTGTTTCAGGGCGAGTTCGGATTTCCAGTCGGAAGCTAGGTACTGGGAGTCTTGGGCTTCTTGGGTGAGGAGTGCGATTTGTGCTTCGAGGTCTGCTAGTTGAGAGCGAAGGTCTTTCTGGGTCTTTTGGAGATGTGGATCTTGCTTGTCTTCTGTAGTAAAGGCTTTTAGCTTTTGTTCAGCGGCTTTCCGCTTTGCTCGCTCTTCTTTATAGAGAGCTTCGATTTTGTCACTGCTATACAGCGGGTTTGTCGGAAGCATCAGACCAGGAGTCGGTGGAACTTCCTCGTGCGATTGCTCTTCGATTGCCTTTTTGATGTTGGTAATTTCGTATTTCCTGTCCTCCAATTGACGCTCCAGACTTCCGTTCTTCTCAACAAACATCTTCACCAACTGCCTCACATGCAACAGCACTTCCTCGGTCTCAGCATCATCTGCGCAATTTCGTATGACCTGATTGAGTTCATTAAGGTCGGTGGCTGTGCCCTTAAACGATACTTGTATCCACCTTGCGATGACTGCGCCCATATCACATACTGACTTTTCTAGCCTTGTAAGTTTCTTGTTGCTCTGCAATGCCTCTTCTTCAATATCTGCGGCGTGTTGAGTCATGTCTACTAACTCATTGTCTTTTTTCTTGAGCTCAGTCTTCATCTTGGCAATGTCATTTTGCTTTTCTACAACTGTTGCTCGAAGCCCCTTGTTCTCTGTTTCTGTCGCTTCATCCCGTGACGTTTGGGCCTTGACTTCGTCTTCGAGTTTTCGATATTTGGTGGAGAGGGCATCGTAGTTTTGCTTCAATGTTTCTGATTCGGACTGGTAAGACTTTAGTTTATCTTCTATGGCCTTGTCATGCTCCACCCTAAAAGCTTTGAGATTCCCATTCTGAGCTACTAGCTCGTAGTTACGCTGACGTAGGCTCACAACCTCTTCTTTAAGATTTTCCAGTTCTTCGCATCGTTCCTTCATTGCTTCTTTCTCTAGGCGCTCATATACGTCCACTCTTGATGACTCTCCCAAGTCTGCATCTTTTCCCTTGTCCCAACCACCAAATATGTTGGTCATGTTATTCTCATAAAATCTTGGGCTGTCTGTCGAATTAAAGGTGGCGCCTGGCATTTTATGAGCTTCACCCCTTTGTTCAGTCACCGAGTGAGACATGTGTCCACTTTCAGTGCTATCATTCCCGTGGTTTCTGAGAGCACTGTTATTGCGTGCCAGAGGAGCCATGGGCCGTGTGTTATGCATGGAGGACGTCTGAAGTAAAGGACTACCCTGGCGACCGAAAGGCTCAATTCTGTCATGTTTCTTCGCTTGGGACGATCTTGTAGGTGCAAAATAGCTAGATGGACTATTCCGTGATTGGGGCTTCGAATAGTTCAGATCCTTTCTGTAATCAGTTTCATCGAGCATACTGAATGGACTTTCTATGCCAAATGCAATTTCATCCCGATATGCTTCGCCATCTGTCGCATTTGCTCCTTCCGGTGGCAATGAGAGGGGTGAAGTAGCCCCTATAGTTTCTTCTATACGGCCCAGTAGGGTTGGTCGCCTTCGCATCACTTCCTTGCCAAGGTTTGACGAATTTGTGGTCTCATCTTCGTACAAGGAGACATCCTTCTCGGGACCGTTATTGTTCGACATAGTTCTCTGGGGTTTTCGCCAATGCAAGTCAATCTGTGAGATGAATACGGATTACCCAGTCTGTGAATGTAGAGAAACTCTTCGCCATGACTAGTCTAATGTGGCTGGTTCATTGTTTCTGTGGTTTTGTTTCAAAGCCCTTTCAGAAAAACCAACGATCGACAGATTACGTAGTGAACTCAGGTGAGCCTCAAAGACATGACTCTATCCGGAATGCCACGCTATTCCTTATTGGTTTGTTTGGTGCAAGCCCCTGGAGTCTCTGACAGCTTAGAGGAAAAGGGGTTGCTCCAATTTCTGATGGCCTTTCGAGAACCACAATCATGACACATTACCCGCCAAGAATTCTGCTCTTTCTGAAGTATATGTTTGGTACCTTGCATCTGACTTATTGTCCACTCGAGACGCGACATTCGCTTTCAAGCCGTTTTCAGCCTGCGCACAGAGTACTTGCTAAAGTCAATGTGATCACGATCGTTGCGGCCTGAGAAAGTATATTACTTCCATCCTCTAGGCCTAAAGAAGCAACATTTCCCATATCAAGTCTGGGACCTCTTGCGGTAGGCACTCGACAAATGCAAGCTAGAAAAGTTCGGTTTAAGTGGTACGTCGTGCCAGCGCGCCACCAAGTCCACAGAATAGTGTATTACAGGCCTAGCTGACTGAACTTAGAAGGGCACCATTATTAAGTCCTATTGCTCTGAATACCATCTTGGTCGGCTTTAAGTGTGATCAAGAATGGCACGCTGTGAAGACCGGAAAAGAGTCCAGTATGCGTAAAAGATGAACATAGGAAATCGGACATCAGAAAGTCAAAAGGTCCACTGGTGGGCGAAGATAGTAGGGGGACAGTGGCTAGAATTTCCAGACTGACATGATTTGTTGGTTGTTGCTCCTCCTCCTCGCCGAACGCAGATCGAGGATTGGCTGAGCTTGAAATGTTGTGACATGTCCTTGCTGACAGGGTGCGCTCCTATTTTCACTCGCTCGGCTTAGCGTAACCAAAGATCCGATGTAAGTATGTCGTTGTCCGGAGAATTTTCTTCCATCATCGTGATCAGATATTCGACAGCTACCCATTGCGACAGCCCAAACAGCCGTACTCCCGGAGGACTCTCAGTTGACTGAATTATTGAGCGGATCCGGTCGCCTGAGGCGACTTCAAGCAGTTAGTGGTTACCAGTTGCTAAGTGCTTGGCTCGAGAATGGTGCGATTGTTGCATTCGGGTCCCACAGTAATCAGCGGGAGCCCCGAGCAGAAACCTCACGGCATAGTTTCTTGATTCAACCGCAACCGTTGACCTACTTGCGAGGGTCTCTGTTAGCGTCCCGATGCCAAGCTGGTCGAGTCGAAGGCGCATGTTCAGATACAGAAAAGAACCCTGGAAGTGGGGGCTATTGTGTTGCCTACAAGGTCCAATCATGTCGCTTAACGCGGTCGCTATTATTCTGCAGGCAGAAGGCGACCGCTGCTGAAGCCTAGAGGCCGTAGTGCCCCAAAATGTGTTGGTGACGACGAATAGACTGTCGACGGCACTTCTGTGCCATGGAAACGTCCCGTGGTAATGATTGTGGTCAAGTGGGGCAAGTAAACCGTCGAAACCCTCTCACATGAAGTAGGGGGACCACACTGATTGTTGGCTGCTGTGGAGACCACAATTGCTGGCTTTCCATTCGTTACTATCTCTTACAGCCAATCAAATTATAAAAATATAACCATTGAAATGAGCCCGTGAGATACGCACAGGGCTCGTCACGAACAGCCAGCAGTGGATATACTGCAAGCCTTACTGACACCCTCGTGGCATCGGGGTCTCAAAACGCGGACTGGTGGCTCGGCAGTGACTTTTGGCTAGCGATGAGAATATCGCTGGCTTAAGTGAGTTGAAGTCAGGATGAGGGCACAGTAGGTGGTCGTTGACAGCGATGAAGTCGCCTAGATTCATATGTGCCTATAGGTCCCTTTCTACAGCGAGAGTTTAACATTTGACAGTGGTAACACAAAGTGATATCCCTAGCAGTGATCCATTACTGATCGAGCTGGCTGATGTGTACCCTTGGAATACTTTGACGGAACTACAACCGTCATCGTAGCTTATTTGCTGTTGTTCCGGGTGTACCGGCCAAAACAGACATGTCCAAATTTCACAAACTACACCGAACCCCCTGATCCACCGTGATGTCGGTAGTGATAGGATCCACATGTGTTTCGCGCTTGCTCAGACCAATTGAAACTGCCTTTAAGGGTCGGTCAAACGGGGTTACACAAAGTTGAGACTGTTTGGTTGACATACCAAAATGGTCCTAGCATGCATTCCGGAAGGAGGTCTACAGGACACGCATATCAACATGATCGACCGGAAGTAACCGAACTTTTTGCTGCATGCATCCGGTGTGCAGGGCCTTGCTGAGCTGTCCACTGCTTGTCGTTTAGAGATATTGAGGACCAGGTTCCCCGAATAGACCTGCCTCAAAATTCGTCCACGCTGAACTAACCAGCCGCGAACGGACAGGGTTGACGGGATTATTCTTGGTTCAAGCGGTCAACGGGCTGCTCAGCCTTGCTGTAGTGGCGCACCGTAACCGACGTGTCGGGATGCCATTTGGTCCTTTGTCCACCTGCTACAAATGCCAAAGTCAAC
Organism: Bipolaris zeicola 26-R-13; assembly: GCF_000523435.1. NCBI lineage: Eukaryota > Fungi > Ascomycota > Dothideomycetes > Pleosporales > Pleosporaceae > Bipolaris > Bipolaris zeicola. The sequence goes on from NW_006912111.1 coordinate 13,826, forward strand.
AGATGTATCATGTTTGAGTACCAGCTAGTTCCGGGTTTTCCCACGAACTGATTGCATAGATGCATCTGAGCCCGCATGATAGACTTTAGAAATTACGGTGTTATGGCTAGTCCTTCTAAGCATGACCAGCTGTCAGGGTTCTGGCATATATGATATGCAGCCATCCGCAAGAAGGACGCTAAATCGAGCTGCTTAGTGGAGGAAGGACCAGATTTATTTCGGCCAACCAATCTGAACCTGTAAGAAGGCTGAGATCCAGTACCTCCTACGATACTGGTTTTGAAAGAGGAAGGACCGTTAGCATCAGAGCTGTAATTGGTGTTTGACGAGTAGCCCTTGATCTGATCGATCACAATTCCCCAAGGGGGTACCAATAGCTAAAGATACCAGTGAATGTGGCTTACGATGGTGAACGCCAAGGGCACATGACTGCTGCAAGCCATGTTGGATCCTTGTCAAAACTGGTAAACACTCACTGAGGCTGGGTGAATCTTGCGAAAGGGCGTCCTAATCAGGCGTAGCTTCCGCCCAGAGCTATCATGGTGGAGGGGCTGAGGGCCGTTTCCCACACCACTGGAGAGCAAAAACGCGAGTTACTGAGCTTCGAAACGTGAACGGACCAGAGGGCTAAGTTTGCGGCCATCAGATATGTGTTGAATCAGTGGGGAGGCTAATAGTACAAAAAAAGCGCGGCTCCTTAGTGCGGCAAGCGTACCCAGCCATCACCAATCCGGTAGTCTCTTTGTCCACGCTGAGACGCAGATACACCACAGTGTAAGTGAACAGTAGAACTCGAGATTGAGTAGTTCGCTACAAATATCATCTTATGACTGACCCTGGACAAAGGATTCTCTTTGATTGATCCGCCCTTCACACCTTGTTCTAGCTCCTCCGCCATCACCACAAAGTGTAGCAGACCAGGAAAACACAGCTCCGGTACTCTAGTTGCATACCTTTCCTATAATTTGGCGTCTTGTAGTTGTCAAATTTGCTTGTACACATACCAAAGCATTGGGGCCGGTGAGAAACGGGTAACTGCAATAGGTTCGTCCCCTGAACGCTTTGCGGACTGCTATGCGTCGTCGCGACATAGCAAACCTGACATGAAGCAAGATTTTAGCTGTATTTGCTGACTTATATGCAGCAACACATTTGTAAAACGACAATTTGGCTGGAGAGGCTTTGAGAAATACAAGACCAGAGATCAGAGACAACGTCTCAGCCATCGTCCTCAGTTGCTGAAACACTTCGCCTGCAGTGCAGCGACATATTTTCGACCTGCTACTAGATTACCACCTTGGAAAATCGTCGCAGTCACTTCTGGTAAGGCACTGAGTCAGGAGGCGAAGACAAAGCGGTAGAGAGAACAGCGCGTCCGCCCGTAATCTCCACTGTCGCAGCGACCAACTCCATTGTGCGCTGATTCTCGTTACGATGAGGGGTGATTCGCCCACCCAACAACATCCTCCCACCCCGCCGAATGCTGGGGCAGAGTACCAAGTCGGACTTCACCAAGTTGCCGAATACAACGTAGACCGCGGATGTTCATTCGGTGAGGCAGGGTATGGTTCCCCAAGCTCGGTGGCGCACCAAGGCATCCCTTCGCATGCGTCACATGGCGACGACCACATTCGCGGGCTTGGACTAGTAGGCCTACAATACGTGAGCAAACCTAGATTCTCATGCTCATTAAAATGCTGATCAACCCCCAGGACGGTTATGAACCTCCGACAGAATTTTCTCCCAACGGCTCTTATAGCCGCATATCGGTAAGTGAGTCTCAGGCAGAGTCGGTGGCGAAATGGCTAATGAATATTAGAACGATCAGGTCTTGTTCTCTCCGCCAACACCAAGATCTGCCAACGGCGATGAATCTAGTCGGGCGGCGATCCGTAGCAGAAGAACAATGACTGCATCCACATCTCCAAAAGAAACCCAGATTAGCCTAAGACCAAAAGCAATACCAAGATCCAAGAAAGCGAAAACAGCAAAGGGAGACAGGCAGAGAATACCCAAGCTGACTGCGCCACTGAGTATATTAACAAAAGAACTGCACAACATTCCGATCAAAAACATGGAAGAGTGGGTCAACAGGCCGGCGGATGTTCGAAGGCGAGAAGCAGAAAAGCGGAATGGATACATTGCTCGTCCAATGAACTCATTTATGCTGTACAGATCTGCATTCGCAGAAAGAGCCAAATCATGGTGCTTGCAAAACAACCATCAAGTTGTGTCGTCGGTAGCCGGGGAAAGCTGGCCTCTTGAGCCGCCAGAGATCCGCGACCTCTACAGCGAATATGCAAAGCTCGAAAGAATCAACCATCAGAATGCGCACCCGATGTACAAATTTTCACCAAGCAAGACGGCCGCTCCAGCTCGGAAGCGAAGGAACGAATGGTCAGACGAGGAGGAACCTAGCGATTTAGACGATACCGAGTGGGCTCCAGGTGCAGGAAGGTCACGCCCTCGGCAAACTAGACGCATCGAACGCTCAATCAGTTACCCATCAAGTGGGGTCGGCGCAGAATACTTTGACGGAGCATTCGGGCCAAACGCGAACGGTGTCAACAGATCCTCATGGGAGATGACGAATGAAGGACGACCTATGCCGATGCCGATGCCAATACCGATGAGCCACAACGATCTTTACAACTGGCCTTACCACGCTGCACCGTATGCGAACATGCACATGAGCCCGAACTACACAGATGACCTGCATAAGCCGTTGAGTACCTCGACGCTTTCCAACCATTTCCAATCGAACCCATCGATGCTTGGCTTGCCCGGGGGCAGCGCGGACGACTTGCTCCAGCAACTTCATCCACACGTGAGAACTCCCTTTGACGAGGGACAGTTGGATCCGATGCTATTGGCATACGGAGGCAGTCAGTCCAGTGTTGATCCAGTATCTCTCCAATCCAACAACTTCCGAAACAACCAGATCAGCATGCAAGAAGCGCTATCGTATCACGACCTCGACAACTTGCTGGATCTTCCGCATGACGAGTATCAAGCTTGGCAGTCTGATCCGACCATGGTGTCTTTGGAGCAAGAGTCTGAGTTCGACAAATGGGTGGGTGAGCAATGATTTAGGTTGTTTCAGCCTATGTCTGTATGAGTGTTTTGGTTGCTTCTATGCAGTATGATGTACGATTCAGCTTTCACGTGGTGATACCCATTCTCTTGGTTGGGGTAGAATGGCGCCTGGTGAACTCTTACTACGTACACCACCAGTAGCATACATGGTGTCTTTTTGTTAAAAGCTCCGGAAATTGGAGCACATTAGATATGATTTGGCTATGGGTAGACGAAAAGAGCCAGTAGAGCTTCATGTTCCTGTGGCCATGCTTTGCTCAATGTTACGGACGTGATACCGCGATTGCCGAAACTCCTCAGACTTAATGTTGTGTGATGATAGTAATGACTCGCATCTTTCCGGGTGGTCTGTGTAGAATCTGGCGAGTGAGGGTGCGTAGGCAGATGATGGTGTGCAAGGGATTGCCAGAAGAGTGAGGTTGTACTTGACAATGCCAAGACTTGTTATTGCCGTCTCTGCCCCACCCATGCACCCTTGTCTCCAACGCGGACGCGCTTTACTCTTCTACCAATGAGGGGTCGGACAACCATCCACGAATTGAACACTTCCTCATGATATGCTAGTACAGATGCATTCTTCACAGCAATCCAGAAACTTGCCTCTGCACCATTAGTGGGATTGCCATATGCCTGAAAAGAGCTTCTCGTCGTGCAACTCGAATATAGCATAGCACCCTGGGCAAAAAGTCGCCATTACTCACGATATCCTAAACTTACCAACAGCACACGCACACACTCACATACCTCAGTCATGTACGGCGAAGCAGCAAACAAGCTGGTAGCGATACCCTTGGTACCCCATGATTTGGTCACGTCTAAGAAAAAGCCAGGTCCAAAATGCAAAGCGCACCCTCGCCCTTCCTCACCTCCCGCCCTACGCCTCGGAACTTACACGCTCTATTGTACGCGAGGTACGCGACCTGGATAAGGACGTATCCTCTATTCTCGCTCCTTACAGTGGCTCCTTCAATCCCAGCGCCTCACCCGAAACCGCTTGCGCACTCCTTGTCAACCACCTCTGCATGCGCCGCAACAAGCGATGTCTGTTGGCCTACCACCGGGTCCGCAGTGATAAGTTAGAAGAGTACTGTTGGGAGGGAATTGATGTGCTTGAGCAACAGGGTAACAAAGACCACGCCGCAGAAGCCACGAGGGGAAGCACCCTAGGTACCGGGGGCGGGAGAGAGGAGAGTAGTCTGAGCCCAGAAGAGGAGGAATACGTAAGACAGTACAGTGACCTTCTCGCGGCATACAAGGGCCAATGGACGGATATCGATCTAACAGGGAGCCTGGAGCCGCCACGCGATCTCTTCATTGACGTCCGAGTGCTCAAGGATGCCGGTGAGATACAGACCGAGTACGGGTACGTATAGTCACCCCTTGATGAACTTCGGCATGCCGAAACACGGCAGGAACAACAACCAATAAGCTAACTAACCAATGAAATTGCACAGTTCAATAACCCTGACCAAAAACTCGCAATTCTACGTCCGCCAAGGCGATGTCGAACGCTTGATCGCACAGGGATACCTCCAACGCCTGAGCTAAACCAGAAAAGAACCTCCTCCCCCGCGATCAGTACACTCAAGATTCTAGAAGCTCGATAAGACAAAGCTTCAGCAGGATACACAAATCGTACGGTATAGCCGAAGCGAAAACCCCTTTCTGTGGCTGGTCTAAACCTCCCACAATCCACCAACCACCATCCAACGCGCCCGCATGGCCGCGAAATTAAACTTTTCCCCATACGCCTCTACCATGTCCCTGCCACCTTTTCTTGCTCGTCTTGGCCCTGAAATTGGGGTAAAGGAACCTCAGCCCCCGCACGCCTTGGCCTGCACCCGAAGCAAAGCCCAACCAGCAAAGGGATATCCAAATTCAGCCTAGGTACCAGGGCTATGGCGGCGTGGACCATGCATGTGCCGCAAAGCAAGACGGCAAACGAGTACCCAACGCGACCAATTCCCATGGTTTACCGCACGCACGGTGTCCTGAGGTACATTTGCTTTTCTCGCTCCCCGCCTCCCCTCGCCTGCGCAGGATGTTGTCACCTTTTTTGCCACCACTGCATGCATGCCTTCATATAGCATTTTTGGGCTCCGCCACCCTTGTGCCTGGAACAAGCAAAACGGCGTGTGGAAACTTACTGCATGCAGGATTTTTAACTTCTCCAGCTAGGGCTTACTCGCTGGTATGCATGAATGTTGGCTGTGTTTGCTGCAAAAGGCATAGTGTCAGGGCTGGTACGCTTCCGATTCGTCAGTTGTGAAAAGAGAGGGTGTAAATGGGTACCGGTGGACGGCAGCAAGGGCCGGTGGCCACGCGAGAGTTGCCATTGTGGGTTCTGGAACGAGTTGCACGTACGTGCGCACGGGAAGAGGCTTCTTGGACAATCTGACATGTGAGATGGCGATATCTTGAGGAGTTTGTGATACCAAATACCTAGAGTGTGGTAGAGATAGGAATTCAGTGATACGATCAGAGGTTACAGTGGCAAAGAGAACTCGACTGCTATGCATTCGTTGAAGAGAATTATTCTAGTTTCAATTTATACGCATTTTTAAAAAGACACTGAAGTTGTGTGCTTCCATGCAAAGGAAGCCTCACCCCTACGTAGAATTGAGAACCTGCTGCCTCTTCTCTGATAGCCATTGCTGCTATGCAAGGAAGTGAAACGCAGGTGCAAACTTATTTTTCTTAATGTACAAAAGACGCCGTTTCTGTAGGACCCGATTATGATATGATCGGTCAAGCGGGAAGGAGGCTGAGGCTGAGGCTCAAAATAGACCTGCGACGAGGTGGTGTAAATCAAAGAAGAGGGTGAGTCGGCATTGGATCCACACTCACGTTTTGAAGACGGTCCTAGGTTCCTGTTTGCCGAAACCCATTTGAATGCTCTGAAAGCGTGCTTTGTTGACATGTTCAATTCCGTTTCCGAATGCAGTGTCCGTCCCCACCCATCCTGGACAAGAAGAAACAAGCAAGCCACAACAATGTCCGACACTCGTAGTGGCGGTGTGACAGCTGTGGAAATCGTATGAGAAGAAGGATGCGCATGCAAGAGAATTCTCAACGGGTAGAGGAGTCTCAAACAACGCTATATCGACCAGTGGCGGTACGAGTCGTAGATGCATCTTCTGCCGCAATTGTACCTTCGCGCAGGAGGCGGGTGAGTTCCATCATAGCCTGTGTGACAATATTCTCCGTATCTCCCTCAACCAGGATGTACAGCTTGGGAAGATCATTCTCACCAGGCTGCTTGCCAGGTGGGTAAAAGTTACCCTTTGTCGTAATCGAGACACCAGTCTGATCGAGAATCTTGGCGACATTGGTTCGATTGGTGACGGCCCATCGAGCTTTCTGGGGGAAGTCGTTGATCTCAATAGTTGAATGGTAGAGACCAGCGTCAGGACCCTTGTTGTCGATGGGCTGGCCCGCGTGGATCATGCCCTTCTTGCTGAGCCTACCGTCGACCTTGGAGGCAGCGGCCATCGCCCGCTCCCTTGCACTCATCGGCTTGCCAGTCGCAGCAGCCTCGGGGCGCTCGGTCTTATTGACAACAATCTTGCTGTTGAGTAGCTTCATCCAGTGAGGTTGATCCTCGACTTCAGCAGCAGGTGTAGTTCCTTCAGCAGCCTTGACAGCGCCAGGACCAGTAACCTCGGGTTTCTTAACAATTGGCAGAATCTCTTCTTCTTCATCGCTGTCTTCAATACCTTCCAGCTTAAGCTGACGCTTCTCGCGCTTCTTCTCAAGAGCACGAGTTGCATCAAGTCGATCGAGACCTTTGCCACCGAAGCCGCCATAGTATTTTTCGGTACCTGCCTTGGCCTTCTCATGGAAGGTATCTGCCATTTCTTGAAGCTTTTCAGGGACTTCTGCTCCGCTCTCCTTTAGTGCTTTGACAACATGGATAGCGAAGCGCTCTTGACCGGGGTTCTCAATAAGAGTAATGGCAGTACCCTTGTTACCCGCACGACCAGTACGACCGCACCTATGAACGTAATCTTCCACTATCGAGTATTTTAGCAAATGGATATTACATATATGCAAGGACGAAGTTGGTACTTACAGTGAGTTGGGCAGTCAAAGTTCAAGACGAGTGCCAGACCGGGGACGTCAAGACCACGTGCTGCTACAGACGTGGCAATGAGAATAGAAAGAACACCCTGCTTGAAATCACTGATCGCTTCGTTTCGATCAGTCTGATCTTTAGCTCCGTGAATTGTGTTAACAGAGAAATACTTGGCCTTGTAGAGCTTGGACAATAAATCTTCCGCAGTTTCCTGCCGCTCCGTGAAAATCAATACTTGTGCATTTTCGTCCTCAGAGAAGAGCTGACCAAGATGCAAGAGCAACTTGTTGATCTTCTTCTCATAACTATTAGGAACAATGGATATGATCTGGGTAATCTCAGGGGCCACTTTGGATCTACCACCAATTGTCACTTCTGCTGGATTGTTCAGGGCTTTACGGGCCAATGCAACCATGTTCTTTGGCATGGTTGCTGAAAATAGCACAGTTTGACGGTCGGGGCGCACATTTGCAAGAATCTTCATGACTTGTGGTTCAAAACCCATGTCGAACATGCGATCAGCCTCATCAAGAACAACATAGGTAATGCGGCGGAAGGAGAGCACACGCCCCTGGTTTGCAGTCATCAAATCGATCAGGCGACCGGGTGTTCCACAGAGAATGTGTATGCCACCACGCTTAATCATAGCAATCTGGTCGGAGATGGGCTGTCCACCGTAAGCGCATTTGATAGTTATGCCAGAAGCTGAGAGGAACGGTTTGAGCTCATGGACAATCTGCAATGACAACTCTCGAGTGGGAGCAAGGATCAGTCCAATGGGACCGTCAGACGGCTTTAGTGGGCGTTGATCAAGAATATGACGAATCATTGGTATACCGAACGCGAGTGTCTTTCCAGAACCAGTTTTTGCGACACCGATGAGGTCACGTCCAGAAAGAGAAATAGGAGCAGCTTGTGCCTGGATAGATGTGGGCTTCAGGTAGCCTACGCGAGTGAAGACGTCCATGGTTGCTTGCAGCAAGCCCATCTGGGCCCACTTAGTGACGGGACGAGGCACATCATCTGGCTTCACTTTGATGCCGTCAAGCTCATGACGGAGATCGGCAACTTCTTCTGGCGTCATCTGAGAAACCTCGAGCGGCTCAGTGTAAAAAGATTTTCGGAACGGCTCGTACTCAACTTTATCGTGGTCGACAGTGGCAACCTCCTTCTTCTTTTTCTTGGCAGCACGAAGTTCGAGAAGATCTTGCGCCTCAACAGAGGTCTCGACAGGTTCGAGCTCGTCGGCGAACATGGCCTGGCCCGAAGGTACACCGCGGCTGGGTTGTGGTTCGGTCAAGTCGGCCATGAAGGCATCGAGAGGATCGATTTCGTCTTCTTCGGCCCCTACAGTTTCGTCAACGTCCATTTTGTCGGCGGCGGGGACTTGGACGGCAGGTGCTTCTTCCATGGTAGCGTCTTGGTTGTTTTCGTTGGCGATATCCGCGCGACGCTTCTCGAGGCGAGCCTGGAGTTCCGCATTGTTCTCTTCGTCATCACTTCCAATGCCACTCATTGCAGCGTCATCGTCTTCGGCACCGTCAGCTTCGGGTTCAGGTTCGTCGTTCGCAGTAAATTCGGGGAGGGCTTGAAACTTGCGCTTGCGCGTTGGGCCTTCTTCGTCGAGGAAGGCTTTTCTCGAAGTTTCAGCCTCGGCTTCTGCAGCTGTCTTAGTCTTGAGACCGAAAGAGCCAATGTTGCCGTTGCCCTTTGCTGTTGAATGATCTGTATGAGTGAGCTCATGATTGCGTGAAGGAGGTATGGTGGAAGACATACTGCTAGCGGCTGTCACTGTCTTGCCAGCAGGCTTGGCCATGTCCAAGGGGCGGGCAGCAGCAGAAGCATCCAGTTTGAAGGTCGACTTCTCGGGCTGCTTCTGTTTGAGTTTCTCAGTAACGCTCTTCTGCGGAACTTTAGTCTTAGCGGTGTCAAGCTTGACCTCACTTGCTGGGGTCTGGGGAGGCGGCGTCGCAGCAGCAGCGGAGGGGGTTGCAGGCGCAGTGCCAGCCGGCGAGGCACCAGAGCCCTGTGTGTCTGTCTTTTCTTTGGTAAGACGCTCAGCATTGCGCTTCTTCCATTCGGCCAGCTTTGCCGCGCGTTCAGCGAGCTTGTCCTTGGCTTGTGTCTCGGGGTCCTTCTTCCTGTCGTCGCGCGGGGGAGCATCTAGTCGATCCCGTCTGTTATCTGGCGCTGGTGTGACTGAAGAGCGAGAGCCAGGCCGGCGTGAGGTAGAGCGCCTACGCCTGTCTCTGTCATCGTCGCGGTCCCGTCTGCTGCTGTAACGGTCTCCACGGTCTCGTGATCGGTCACGGCGGCGAGGGGGAGAGCGCGAGCGGCGGTAGTATGTGTCGCGGTCGCGGTCGCGGTCACGACGGTCCCGGCGGTCCCTATCATCTCTGAAGCGGCTCTCTCCACTGTAGCGGTCTCCCCGGCGGTCTCTATCTCTGTCTCTGGATCTGTCGCGCCGCGGGCTGTAGCGTCGACGATCTCGGTCGTCGTACCTTGAGGAATCAGCGTGGCGCGTCGCCATCTTAAGTCGGTGGTATTACTGTGTGCAATCAATGCAATGCAGTGTCACTCGTGCAGCAGTAGATGGTGGCGTCACTGAGACTGCGTGAGGTGAATGGTCGTCGAGATGTTTCCAAGTCCCAAAGTTGTACATGCCCCAAGCGTCCGTCTGCCTTGGCCGATGGAAGTGTGGCACGTGCGAGACGCTAAAGCCGAAATCTTGGGGCGCTAGGAATAATTTTTGGAAGGTTGCGACAGTTCACGGCAAAGGTGAAGCAAAGAACACTAAATCACCAACAAAATGCCTGTGAATCCGCGCAAGAGAAAGGTCGTCACTCGCCCGGCGCCTGAGCCCAGCGATTCAGAAGACGAATTAGGTGGCGGACTGCTTGAGGGTATCTTGTCGCATTCCGAAGACGACTCGGACGACAGCCAAGAAGAAGATGTCGAGACAGATGCGAGCAGCGTGATTGAGGGTCTTTCCGATGAAGATGCAGAAGATGAAGAGGAGGAAGAGGAGAACAGTGATGAAGAGCAAATTCGTGAGGAAATGCGCAACCTCAACACCTCTGACGGGCCTTTGCGAAAGAAGAAGGGATTACCGACCCATGAGATGGACCTCGATACTGGCGCAAGCGCGGAGCTAGACGACGACGAAAACCTCAAGCCCAATTACACTGTGACAACAGACGCACACGGCAACACCCGCTACCTGTACAAAGAGATTGACCCAATCTACGAGTCGGACGACTCCGACGCCGAAGCTACAAACACAATTGGCAACATTGACCTCAAGTATTACGATGAATATCCCCACATCGGCTATGACATCAACGGCAAGAAGATCATGCGTCCGGCCAAGGGAGAGGCATTGGATGCGCTTTTGGACAGCATTGACATACCCAAGGGCTGGACAGGTCTGACGGATCCCGAGACAGGAAAACCGCTGAACCTATCGGAAGAGGAGCTGGACGTGCTCAAGAGGCTCACAAGGAATGAAGTTGTCGAGGACGGCTATGACCCATACCCAGAGATGGTCGCCTACTTCTCCGGCAAGCAGGAGATTATGCCACTGAGCGCTGCGCCCGAGCCCAAGCGGCGATTTATTCCTTCTAAGCACGAAGCCAAGCGTGTCATGAAGCTTGTCAAGGCCATCAAAGAGGGTCGCATCAAGCCCTACAAGCCGCCGCAAGAAGAGGAAGAAGAGCAGGATGAATTCAGCTTTGACGTTTGGGCCGACGAGAAGCCCCGGCCAGATAACACAATGCACATTCCCGCTCCCAAGCTGCCACCGCCAGGTTACGAAGCGAGCTACCACCCACCACCCGAGTACCTACCAGACAAGGATGAGGAAAAGGCTTGGTTGGAGGCAGACGAGGAGGACCGGGAGAGGGAATTCTTGCCCAAGAACTACGATGCGCTACGCAAAGTTCCAGGCTACGAGACATTTGTCAAGGAACGATTCGAGCGAAGTCTGGATCTCTACTTGGCTCCTCGTGTGCGAAGAAACCGACTCAATATCGACCCGGAATCCCTACTGCCCAAGCTACCAAACCCCGAGGAACTCAAGCCTTTCCCTACAACTTGTGCTGCAATTTTCCGTGGACAGGAAGGGCGCGTACGCTGCGTCTCTGTTGATCCACACGGCGTCTTTGTTGCTAGCGGAGGCGACGACGGTTACATTCGAATCTGGGAAATCCTGACCGGCCGACAGGTCTGGAATGCTAAGCTCTCAGACGAAGAGGCTGTCGACGCCGTACAATGGAGGCCCACCAAAGACGCATCTATCGTCGCAGCTGCCTGTGGCGAGAACGTCTTCCTTATCGTACCCTTTACCCTTCTCTCCCCCGATATCGAACAAGCCAGCCGCGACGTCCTCGACGCGGGCTGGGGCTACGCCGTCACAAAAGGCACCACAACACCCAAAGGCGAAGACGCGCCTAAACAACCCCCAGGAAAATGGAGCCGCCCAGGTACACGCCTCGAATCCAAGGGTGTCCTCCTCCAAGTTCAAGTCCGCTCCGCCATCAAAGTCCTAAACTGGCACCGCAAAGGCGAATACTTTACCACCGTCTCCCCCCGCGGCCAATCCACCGCAATCGCCATCCACGCAATCTCTAAACACCTTACTCAACTCCCCTTCCGCCGCCTCAAAGGTCTAGCCCAAACAGCACAGTTCCACCCGTCTAAAGCAATCTTCTTCGCAGCAACCCGCAACACGATCCGCGCCTACGACCTCGCCAAACAGGAACTCGTTAAGATACTGCAACCCGGCGCGAAATGGATTTCCAACATCGATGTCCACCCGGGAGGCGACAATCTGATTGTTAGTTCGTACGACAAGCGTGTCCTCTGGATGGACATGGATCTCTCGACTAAACCGTACAAGACGATGCGGTTCCACAAGGAGGCTGTGCGCTCGGTTAAGTTTCATCAGGGTGGTCTGCCGCTGTTTGCTGATACCTCGGATGATGGCACGATTCAGGTTTTCCATGGCAAGGTTGTGGGTGATTTGATGGAGAACGCGACGATTGTGCCGTTGAAGGTGCTCAAGGGGCACAAGGTGAAGAGTAAGCTGGGTGTTATGGCGTTGGATTGGCATCCCAAGGAGCCGTGGTGTGTTTCTGCGGGTGCGGATGGAACGCTGAGGTTGTGGTGTTAAGATGTTTGTATGTCCTTTTTTTCTTCTTTCTTATCGACTCGACTGTATGGGTCGAGCGTGAGATATCGTAGCATTTCGCAAGGCGTTTTAGAGAAAATATAAAAGGACGGGATGAATAAATTCTTTGAATAGTATGATCCACTCGTGCAGACGAATCATGGCTTTTGGCAATTAACAATGCCTTTTTGCTCCGATCATACAACGTACCCACAACGACGCAGAAGACGTATTTTCCTCTACAAATCCAACTACAGCTTCCGACTCCTAACCAGTCCACTCTTGATACCCGTAAGCTCACCCCCATAACTAGCGCTTCCCTTGGCCGCAGCACTCTTATCAAACACCTGCTTCATACTCTTGAGCTTCTTCTGCTTCTCCTTGTACTTTTCCTTCTTCTTTACACGCGGATTGCGTACGCTCTTCTTGCGATGGGGTGTTAATCCCTGTTTCAAACATGTTAGCATTTGTACCACCCCAAAACTAGCATATATATACGGGTACATAGCAAAAGCTGCATAAGGGGTAAACATACCTTATTCTTCTGAATCTGATAAGAAATCTGACGCCGTCCATCATCCCCGATAATCTCCTCTTCAATGACTTGAGCACCTTGTTGCTTAGCAAGGGCATACGCTTCTGCGCGCTCGAGCTTCGCTTGCTTTTTGTCGTTGGAACGGGCGGCGACCATGTCGTAGTAACCGTCTTCGTCTTCATAGTCGTCACGACGGGTACCGGGAGCTTCATCCGCAGAAGATGCACCATCGTCGTCGCCGAGTGCCACGCCTGGGCCAGCGTCCTTGTGCTGGCCGCGTTTCTCAGCTTCGGCTTGCAGACGAGCTTGTCGGTCCTTGAGGCGTTCGCGGTGGGGGACGTCGGCGTCGCCGCCGTAGTCCTTGCCTGCGGCATCTCGCTTGTTGGCTTTTTGGGCGATTTGAGAGGTGTAGAAGCGGAGGGAGCGCTTCTTCTTCGCCTTTTCGGCTGCTTCGTGGGCGGTGAGGGCTGTCTCTTCGCCAAAGTCTGAGTCGTCGGCGTTGAGAAGGTTGAGCTTGGGTTGTGCGATCTTCTTCTTCCGCGCTGCTTTCTTGAGAGCAGCCTTGTCTGCAAGCGTATCGAGCGACGCGAGATCTTGCTCAGTCTTGGCCAATTTCGCTGCACGTCGTGCTGCTGCTTCTGCCTGCGCAATCTCTGCCGCTCTTTGCGCCTTGGTCTTCTTCTGCTTCGTGGGTTTCTTGACAGCCAGATCGGCGTTGTCACTCTCTGCAAAGCTTGCATCATCCTCAGAAGCGTCGTCACCGTCTTCAGTCTCAACCATGGGATCAGCGATTGGCAGGCTCTCTACCCTTGTCCACATCTTCTGGCACTTGAGCAAGCTCTCCATAACCGGGTGCTCATGTAACTCGACAGGGTCCAGCGCGATGGCTGGAGTTGCATCATCTGTAGCGGTGGAACCAAGAACAGCAAAGTACATAGCCATTGCAGCGAGGTAAGCCGCGCATGCACGGTACTTTGTTATGACCGTGGGTGTAGGAACCAATCTGTTATTCTTTGCCGCCTGCGCCTTCAGTACCCTCTCAGCGGCATTAGCAGCAGCGGCCAACTCCTCATGCAGGGGTTGTAGTCGCAAATACTCCTTGGAAATGTGCTCAAACTCGGGATATCGTGTCCGCATAATTTTCATCTTTTCCTCCTGTGACATGGCATCTGTGATTTGAAGTTGAGGAAGAACCTCAGTAACCACTGCTGCGCCTTCAGCATTCTCTTCACCATCCTCTCCAAGCCACTCATCTTGGTCGAAGCCAAAATCAGCTTCGGTCATGCTCTGTAGCTGCTTCTTTTGTATGCGTCTGGCCTCTGCCTCTTCGTCTAGGGCGTCTTGCTCAGTCTCGATAGCGTCAGCATCGTAGTAGTCCTTTTTCGAGGCGCCCCATGCTCCGAGTTCTTCATCTTCGTCTTCTTCGTCGGCTGGCTTGCGCTTTCCGGACGTTTCGTCGTCTGAGCCATCGCTAATGTCGTCGTCGAAATCGTCTTCGTCATCGTCGTCGCTTCCAGCGTCGAGAATCTCTTCATCTGAGGGCTGAAGAAATTTATCTGGACATAATGTCAGCCAGTATTCGTGGAAATTCCCATTATCTCCAAACAAACCTTCTTCCTGATATCTCCGCATCTTCTTGGCGGCAGGTCCCTCGTCAAGCAGCACCTTGTCGCGGTTCATGTGAAACTCGTCCTCGGAATCAGCGACATCTTCAAAGGTGTTGATCCTCATTCGGGAATCCTCTTCTTTTGGCGCCTTGGATGCGCCGAATGCGCCACCGCCCGCCTTTCTCTTCTTAGCCATAATTGTGCCGTTTCGCTGTGTTGTGGCGATACTCGTCAGTCGTTGTCGCAGTCGTCTTTGTCGCGCGCCCAACTTTTTTTCCGAGCAAAGTCTTGGCATTTCCGCGGGCAATCGAGAGCGACCCACTTCGGTGCCGAGCAGCCAGCCACGATTCGGTCAAGCGCATCTGCAAGGGTCCCATTTCGTGGCCCACTCTCCATTCGTCAACACCATTTGCAAAGATCAATAGTGGAGAAATGTCAGTCACATCTGGACTGTCAAAAGGCAGTGTGTACATTACAGTGTACTTACAGGCGACCTGTTTCAGAAGTGGGAAGCGCACACCTACTTTAGATGCATTACCAAGCACAAGCACATGATGAATGCGTTCACATACTACATGCTACCCCTTGGCTTCCCTACTAACACGTCTTCTGAGAAAGGTTGGAGCAGCAGAAACCCCTCCTACCGAGTCTCCAAGATCCCATTGTTGCTGCATTGGCCATCAAGCGCACTCAGAATCTTCGTGTACAAACCGAACCTCACCCAACTCCCCCACAGCTCTAATGTGTCGCCCAAGCATGGGTATTTATATTCTGACTGTTTCATCTCGGTTGCATGGTTCACAATGGTATTCCCACAATTGCAAGGATTACCATCTACCAAAATCAAGTGTTTGAATCCAAGACTCTCATTGTGTGCATTGTGAAGACCTCCGGTATTGAATGTAAGCCGCTTTACTAGAGTAGCTGATCGTTTCCATCATGAATAGCATGGTCCAAAGGTAGAAGAAATTTGAATAATGATCAGAAGCAGCAAGTAAAAGTCTTCCCAAATACAACACTCCACATCATCTATAATTTCCCCCAAACCATCCGGTTTTCACATATAGCAACTGCAACTATCTTTTCACAATTAGAGATGAAGTGCTTCTTAACACTTTCTGCAACGCCTTCCTACACCGCCATAGTGCACTATGTACCATGGGTGCTGGCGCAACGCCCCACGCTGCCCCACCAAAGCAATCTAGCCACTCACAAGTTGCTAGGGTCCCTTTCTCACCACCAAGGTGCATGGTGCGATAATCACACAACACAGAAGCATGCCAGGCGCAATGATAACTACACCGTAAGCATCGTCAAGCGCCACTTGTTTCGTCTTAGTTAAATCCTCCGAGGGACCCCGCCGCAGGCCCCTCATGTTTCAATTCCTCGTTGGAGCTGCCCTCGTGCTCATCATCGGGCTGGTGAGCTTTGGCATCATGGGCTTCAGCTTCTCCATGAGCAATTATTTTCCCGTAGATGGCAAGGTAAGTCTATTGGCATATTGTTTCACACGTGTAATGCTTATATTTCGTAGACGGTCCTCCTTACCGGCTCATCGCAGGGCATGGGCAGTGAGGTTGCCTGTCTCCTTGCTGCCCGGGGAGCCAATCTTATACTGGTCGCACGCACGGCAAAAAACCTCGAAGCTGCTGTCCAACGCGCAAAGGCGTGCGCAAAGAACCCTTCCACCCAGCGATTTACGTACATTGCGGCCGACGTAACTTCCGAGTCTGAGAACGCACGTATCCTCAAGGAAGCAACAGTTTGGAATAATGGCCGCATGCCCGAGGTTGTCTGGTGCATTGCTGGATCCTCAACCCCCGGACTGTTCATCGAGACGAGCACAGACACACTGAGAAAACAGATGGAGCTGAACTACTTCGCGACAGCATATATGGCACAAAAGGCGCTACAAGCTTGGCTGTATCCCGAGGTGCCGTATAGCCCACAAGGGAAAAACGTTACCCCGGAGGCACCACGGAAGTTCATCATGACATCGTCCTCACTCGCCTTCATAAATATTGCTGGCTACTCGCCCTACTCTCCAGCAAAGGCTGCCCTCCGCAACCTCGCTGATGGACTTCGTTCAGAGGTCCAAATCTACAACTCAGCGCGCCATTCCAATGTCAACACAGGCACCACACCCGCGCCGTTCGACGTAGACATTCATATTGTGTTTCCAGGTAGCATACTATCCCCAGGGTTTGAGAACGAGAACAAGACGAAGCATGCCGTCAGCTTTGAGCTGGAGGCTGCCGATCCCAAGCAAACCGAGCTACAGGCAGCAACCAGCTGCGTCAAAGGTCTAGAAAGCGGAAACTTCATGACACCGACAAATTATCTGGTACACCTGATGCGCTGGGGTAGCTTGTCTGGTAGTCAGAAGAACAACTGGGTCATCGATGTGATAGGAGCGATTGTAGCAGCGGTTGCCTGGTTGTTTATAGCACCAGATTTGAACAAGACGGTCAGGGGCTGGGGAAAGAAGAATGGGATGCCGGCGTATAGGCCAAACGCGCAGTAAGACGCGTTTGCTTGAATACCATCTCACGACAATGCGAGCATCATGAATCTTGGTATCGCATATCTTATACCACTCTCAGAATATGAACTATGATTAGCCAATGTCCTAATTTCCATCGTAATATATTTGCAGGTGATGTTAGACACTCTCTGTTTTCACTCTCATTAGTTGTCTTGTGGAAAATTACACGCCGTGTTCACACGTACTTATTCTTGTCGAAATACACGTCGCTATGTCATGTAAATAGTGGCTACTACTCGGCTGAACTTGCTCTATTACAACAGCCACTTGATTTATGTATAGTCTTAGTATTCTATCATAGATTGCGATTGCGATTGCGATTGCTATGCCGACTGGTTTGGAGAAGTAGGCACAGGTCACTACCACTATTTCCTTTGGATAAGGAGGTGAGGTGCTCGGATGCTCAGTTGAAAGTATTGACATTTGATTTGCTCATTCCATGACACTATTCCACTATGACGTAAATATATCAGCCGCAGCTGAATCCTACAGGTCACGAATTACTTATGTATTGTGCAAGATACTGCGAGGTTGGCGAATGAGACCCACTAGCCAAAACTGCCCCATTGCTCGTCGACTTCAACCGTTGCACTGTCCTTCGCAGATCAGAGTAACTTCTACCACCGGGCTTAGATTATGGGTGAGATGGATCAGCTTGAAGCTGTTTCATATCTTCCTACAGATGTTCAGTTGATGGTGTTGGATTATGTATGCCTACCCCGCACCAGCAAAAGCACCTACTAGCCCCTGAGGTGCAACAGAACATCACTGACGCCGGCAGTTTAGGTCAACCTCTACCCAGATCTTTTAGCACTCTGCTTAACATCAGGGTCATGGAATCTTGTTGCGACAAAGGTTTTGTACCGGAACATTGTGCTAGACATTCGCACCCGCAATGGTCAGCTCTCACTGTTCCGTCAATGCCTGGAAGTTGGCGCATCCAGGCACTTGCAGTACGCGCAAAAACTAAGTCTACTTGATGTTCCAATATTTGAATGCAACAGGATTTTGCGCAACAAAGCGCCGTGGATCCATGGCGAGAGAGACACGTTGTTATTGCAGATTTTGCAATCGTTTCCTTCGAACAAATTGACCACGTTCCGGTTAGCTTCCCCATTTTCACCGGCACGGTTTCAATCACGCGCTGCCAGCGTTGAGTGCCTACACGGAGGATTCTTTTGGCTAATTCGCTATCCCCAGTTATCTTTCTCAAATCGATCTAAAACCATCTATCATCAACCTTTTACAAAAGCAGCAACAGTCGATTGTCGATTTCGAGCTATCGCATGGTAACTTCCAGCAGCTTGTAACTCCCATGACCAGGCGTGTAACAGCTGGAGTCTCTGGAGATGCGCAACAAACATTTGGTCTTGTAGAACTTGCTCAGAAATTACCTCGACTGGAAAAGTTCGCCCTCTTGCTGAAGAACGTTAACGTTTTTTTGCTCGAGGACTACTGGAGCAGGTGCTCCTACAGCACCTTCTTCCCGAACAAGCAGATTGTCTCTCGCGAATTGATGTTTGATGGCTATTTACCCGGAGGGTTTGTTTCTGCCATACCTCACATGTTCAATCTCTCCCACTTAACTAGACTTTCTCTCTACACGGACAATTTCTGGTACTGGAAGCCGCTTTTCAGCTCCCCAGAGCTACGAAACCTGACACATTTCGACTTTCACTCTCCAGACAGTTTTGACCATGAAAAGAGTATGGATCTTGAAGATTTGTTTACGCGGAATCAAAACCTCCGGCATTTGAATCTTCATATGCGGCTATTGAAAACAGTGTCGTTGGAGCCACTGCTTGCAGATGATGGGTCGACTCTTGCTTCGTATATCTCGCCGCTATGTCCCAGGCTAAAGTCTCTCTCGCTCTTCGACTTATGGTCAGTGGAAAAGAGGGCTTCCTATTTTCCTTCCATGGCATCGCTGGATACGATTTGCGATGAGCTTGGTGCTTTGGAGCAATTTGGGTTGCGTGTCGCGGAAATAGGGGGGTGTCTCCTGGCCAATGGGCACGACAGACAGAAATATGTCCTTGGACGACTCGTAAGTCTTAGCCATGTGTGATTTTTCACTATGCAAATATTAACTATTAGTGCAAGAAACCAATTGGCAAGCTCAAAAACTTGAAAATGCTGCATCTCTACCAGGATCGTATTCGAATCATCGATCCCGACCAACCGAGAAACGTAGCAGCCGAGACCCAGCAGCTCGCTGCAGTGCTCTTTCAATGGGCGCATGATTTGTGTCCTGACCTCGAAGTCCTCATCTGGGGTCGTTTTACCGAAACGCTTGACAACGATGTATATTCCCTTCTCGAGGACGAGTTGGAAACAGAGGGAAGTCTTGCTAACAACGTAAACGTTGAACGCGTACCACAACAGTACTATGTAAAGCAAGTCACACGAGTCCGAGGGGGAGCTCCGAATATCACCGCTATTCCGTTCTCGCGACGTCGGATCCAAAATGAGTTCCCGGACCTGGATTTGCTGGCTTGCGATACCAGCGTTGGCACGCTGGATCGCATGGCAAGAGATATTGTGTACTAGGCACGAAATAGGCGGGCGAATTGCGGAAGAAATATAAAGAGAAGCGGACGTGTAGGCCGTATGTGTATAGCGTACGCAGGAACTTGGTGGCAGTGCTTCGGAGCGCCGGCTTCTCGGACGGCTAGTATGGAGGATCGACGCGCCACTTGGTGTGCCATTTCCATGGTTTGGCGCGATACTAGTAGTTTTAACAAGATTGCCGAAGGAGTATGTACGAGTAGTGGAATGTTATGGCCCCTATTTCTGTTAGTTTTCTGGTGTGCTGTTGCGGCTACATGTCGATACATGGTTGTGGCGCAAAACAGTTTCTCGATTTGAATCTGGATGATGGCTGATGGCTACATTTGGGGGTTCACTTAAATTGAAACTTGTGGCATCGCTAAAGGCGTCAAGATGGGTGATGGTTAATTCCTTGCAATTCCTATTGAAGGTTTGGATAAAGGTGACTCCCAGTACAGAGGTGCATATGCAGCTGCGTGCTTATTTACTATGAAAGCTTCTAATATATGCTATAAGTGGTTGGCCTGAGTAATAAATTTTTCCCAAAGACTACTAGACATCCCGGTATACTGCTCTACAACATGTATCTCAGACCCACCCCGAACTAATCGAACATCTAGATCCAACACTACACCACAAACCCCACACCATGATCACTTCGCCACACAGGGGAAACCACACACACTTGATCCGGGCCACTAGAACAAGATACGCCTTCCTGAACCGTCCCAGTTGTGGCGCGAAGCGAAGCCTCGCCCCGTGTCTTGCATGTGAAGTGATTGGACCCCGATATTAACCGGGTGAAAAGGAGTACGCCGCCAAGCCAAACCTCGCCTTCGCCATGTCTCTATCCTAACGGGTTCGGTAGTTGGAGTCTTGTTCTGATCCCCACCGAGGAGATCCCCAGATGCAAACGAAATCTCTACAAAGCTTTTTACTCGCTCGCTCGTACATGCTCAGCGGCACATGGTGAAAAGATCGGGTTGAGAATCTCAACATGGCATTTGAAGGCAATGAAGACATGCAGTTAAGGCGCCCAGCACGCCTGCAGAATCCATTAACCTGTACTAAACGCGGTAGAATGCACTAGGGCCTTAGACCAAGCATAGTCTGAGCATTCCGCGGGAAATACAGATAAATGTCTGAATCCTCGAAAAAAGGTCGCTCAAGTCGCTCTGCGTAGTCAAGATGCCTCGCTTCTCCCTACTCGCAGCATTGCTAATAGCAAGCACCAGCGCGCAAGCTGCAAAATGGATTGGTGAAGTGAAGAAAGTTGGGGGCGTAGAGTACCAATGTAAGTTTCCCTTCTTTACCTTCCTAAACAGATAGAAGAATTAGAATAAAAGAACTGATTGTACGCTACAGGCAAATGCTACTCAGACAACTCCTGCTGGCCCACAACCACCGACTGGACCGCTCTCAACAAGACCGTGTCCGGCGCCTTGCAAATCGCCATCCCCCCAGGCGCACCATGCTACCAATTCTTCAGCAACAAAACCAGCGCCTATGACGCAGCCAAATGCGCCGAGACAAAGGAGAAATGGGCTGATGAACAGTGGCTGTAAGCATCTACCTTCCTTCCCCCTTCTTCCCCTTCCTTTCAAAAAAAGAAAAAGAACATTCGTACTGACAGAAATCCCCATAGAACCGACCACCCCATCGCCGCCCTCTGGCCCTTGAAGACAAACAACACCTGCCTTCCCGACAACGCAGCAACAGGAACTTGCACCCGCGGCTTCTACGGCCGCTACGTTATCCTCGCCACCACAAAAGAGCACATCAAAGCCGGTGTTGATTTTGCGCGAAAGAAGAATTTGAGATTGATTATAAGGAATACGGGGCATGATTTCATGTAAGTATTCACCCTCCCCTCACATTCTGTGTATGGATGTTTTTTTTCTTTTCAGAAGTATGGTGGGTTTTTTTTTGGGTTTGCTGATGATGAGGATAGGGGACGATCGACGGGGTACGGAGCCCTGATTATCAATACGCATGGATTCAAGGATGTGGCGTTTATCAAGAAGTATACTGGACCCGGCGATTGGAGTGGCGGTGCGGCGGTTGTGGGGGCGGGGGTGCAAGGGAGGGAGTTGTATCGGAAGTGCTTTGCGCAGCATCCCAAGGTGGTTATCGTTGGGGGAGAGTGTCCGGTATGTTATTTTCTTGGTTTTCTTTTATCGGTTTATTGAAATTTTGTGCTGACGCTGCGAAGACTGTAGGCTGGGCTGGTGGATACATCCAGGGAGGTGGACATGGTCCTCTGACGGGACTGTATGGTATGGGCGCTGACAATGTGCTCTCGTTCGACGCTATTACTGCTGCTGGCACGTATGTGACTGCCAATGCCAAGGAGAACTCCGACCTATTCTGGGCTCTCAAGGGCGGCGGTCCTAGTACTTTTGCTGTGGTGGTGAGCATCACTGTCAAGACCTTTCCAGAGATACCGACGGCTGCCACGATTCTCAACATCAACTCTACGCATACCAACGACACTGAGCTGTTTGCCAAGGGTGTTCGGATTTTCCACAATTTGGCCAATCACTACAGTGATAATCAGATGTTTGTGTACTTTGAGATTGGACGTAAGTTTGTATTTCGGCAAAGATTTCGGTTCTGCATACTGACTGTTGGACATGTAGCTGGTCCTGGCCGTCTACACATTGCCCCTTTTGTCGGCCCCAACATGGACGAAGCAAAGCTGGCCAAGGTCCTATCACCACTATACAAGCAACTGGATGCAGCCAAGGTGCCTTATGACGCATATACCAGGGAATTCCCAAATTTCTTCGAAATGTACATAGACATGTTCGAGGATGAGCCGCCGAACCAGCAGTCTATTGTCGGAGGCCGTCTCTTCACACAAAGCGATATTGCCAACCATGGCGATGAGATTGTCGACGCGCTCATCTACGCAGCAATGCCAGAACCCACCCAGCTGGGCTTCGATGTCGGCCACATTGTTAATCCTGGACGCGCGTATCCCAAGGTAGACAACGCCATCCACCCAGCCTGGCGCAATGCGAGCAGCTTCGTCATTACCAATGTGATTATGCAGGGTACAGAATCATGGGACGTCAAGATGGAGCGCGAGCACTTCAACACGCATGTGGTGGGCCAGAAACTGAGAGATGTTTCACCTAACGGAGCCAGCTATGTCAACGAGGGCGATCTCAATGAGCCCAACTGGCAAGAGGCATACTGGGGAGCCAACTACCCAAGACTGCTGAAAATTCGCCAGAAATGGGACCCCGAGGGCGTCTTCTTTACTGAGACTACGCCTGGCACAGAGAAGTGGAGTGTGCTGGATTATGGGACGAAGCTGTGCAAGAAGGCTGGCAAGTAAGGGCTGTAGATAGACAAGGCTGATTTACATGAACACATGAGTCCATATATAGCGTCTAGACCAAGCTTCTTTGGGTTATTGCATGGTCGCACCAAAGCCACGCAGCTGCAGGCATGGGATCGACGGCGTATGTTGATGTAATGTGATGCAACGTGGGGGTGGTGAGGGAGTGCGACGAGGACGGGAGCGATGACGAAAGAGTCGCGTTCCTCGCTAATCGATACCGGGCTAGCAGCGTCTTCACCTTCACAAGCCAATGGCCCTGGTGGTGCCAGTTCCGACTCCCAATTGCTTGTGACGCCTTGCTGGCCTGGAACTCCCTTGCCCTTGCTCCACGTCTCTGCTACCTCTCCATCTCACGTCTCGCCTCTCACCGACTCCCTGCGCACCGCCACAACCACCGTCAGGTCATCGCCGGTTTAACCGTCCAAGGTCTTTGCTCCGCCTATCACTGCTCCAGGCTCCTATTCACAACTCTACGCCCAAGCCACTATACGACGTCACACCCTCGACCAGACCGCGCGCTATATAAAAAACTCCCGGGACACATGCCACACGCACGCCGATTCTCCCCCAGAGCCCCGTTAATGTCGATTGAATGCCTCCCGTGCTGAATCCCTTCCTACGGGCCTTCTTCCGTAGCGCACTACCCAGCCAGTGCCAGCCAGCGCAGCACCACGTACGCGCCCCAGTGTAACATATCCCATATATCTTCAGTCGCTAACATTCCAGCCCCCAGGTCCTTCTGGTCCCGACGACTGAGGCCCTCCTGACTTCGCGCGACAAGGAATCGAACACGTCGTATGCCGACCTCAGCGGTTCCGAAGACTTCCTCGCCAGCCATGTTCTGCGCATCCCAGGCGGCGCGGGGCCCAACGGCCACCTCAGGGACACGGGTAGCTTCAGGGAATCGCGGGGCAAGGCAAAGCAGTTCACCACCGCAAATGGCCGAACAGTAATTGTCAAAGATGCCTTCATATACAGCAACAAGGGTTCGTGAGCATGCGTACGGTACGTCATACATCGTCGCGCGCTGATGACAATACAGGCTTCAAGACACTCAACCAAGCCCAGCTCCTTAACGACACCATCTTTTACCCCGACTCCTTCGACGCTCAGCCCTGGCTCGTCTACTTCATATCCCGCCCCCTCATCGGCACATACGACCCGAATCCCATCATACCGGCTACACTGGGTCCCAAATACAATGCAAGAGCCGAGCCGCCGGTTGTGGCCAGTTCGTCGGCAAGCGCCAGCTCGTCCATGCCACGGAAGAAGGAGGTCAGGTCGTTTGGCGATCTCTTGAACCACTTCCCTATGATTGCGCGCCAGATGCAGCCGGGCCTGGAGAGAATATTCAAAGAGTTTAGCAACGAATTGCAGAAACCGCTGCCAGCAATACCATCGCAAAGGTCGCGGCCATCTTCAATGAGCTCAAAAACCTCAAGGAGACGGGGGTCGGTATCCTCGGCAGACACGGCACCAATCTCTCTGCACAGCAACATGTCCTATGTCCCTAACGGCTTCGTCTCGAATCTCGAAATCAGCGACGAAGAGGATCAGATGCGCAGATCGTTAGAGACGGCCGTCACGGCAGCCATTGACCTTTTCCAGATGGTGGACAAGCAACAGCTGTCATTGCTGGGGGCGACAACGGATCTCACCGGACCAATCGTCGAGCGCATGATCGAGCGCTACGTTGCCGAGCAAGTACACCATACGATTCTGTTTCCACGAATACAAACAATACGCCAACTTGAAGACGCTGATCTCGAGCGACGAACCCGGCAAATGATGGATATCGATATATCGCAGGTCGGCATCGACATTGGACACGGTCGCAATGGGAAACGAGAACTTGCCATACGGCTCTCCAAGGCTGTGGATATGTTCAAGAAAATGGGCGTTGCCGGAAGCCCACAGGAAATGCTGGAAATTTTGCTCGCGGTGCAAAAGCACATCACCATGCCAGACGAACCCCAAGAGAAGATTATGACAAACGGAGCACCGCTATCAGAGAAGCAGGATCATCTGCTTACGATCAACGCAGATACACTAGTGTCACTGTTGCTCATTGTGGTCATTCGGGCGCCCGTTCGGCACCTTCAGGCACGGTTATCCTACATGCGGCACTTTATCTTCATTGATGATGTTGAAAGTGGCGAAATGGGCTACGCGCTCAGTACTTTCGAAGCAGTGTTATCATACTTGACAACAGATTCCGGAGGCTTGCGGAGAGCGAGCAGACGGAACCGGGCACTATGGCAGGCAACCAAGACGGGCGATATAGAGACAATCCAAGGCATATTAGAGCCCGACAAATCTTTTCATCCAGAATCAGACAGTTTCACAGATCAGAGCGATACTCCGCCAAGGCATCGCCCAGTTAGATTTGCAGCAAGCCTCTCAGATCTTCATTCACTGGGGGGAACTACAATGAATGGCGACGACGAACCACGGATACGGCATCAAAGTCCAACTCGTGATGAGAGCATGTACGAAGACGGTCCATTGGCGCATATTTTCCCCTTCCAGCGGGCTCAGACGCCCCCGCTATCCAGGAGGCCTAAGATGAAGAAGAAGGTATCAATGGATACAAGGAGCATGTCGAGTGGCTCGGCACGGTCTTATCATTCTCGTACCACGCTCGATTCGCGTGTCAGCGCTATCGAGGGCGATGTTTCGATAGAGAAGCTGGCCATGACACAAGGCCCAGACGGCGAGTCGGTCTTGATGATGGCTATTGAGAACGGGCAAGATAGGGCACTGCAATATCTCCTTAGTTTGACTGAGTATTATACACCTCTTCACGTCTTCGAAGACTACAACAATGAAGGTGTCAACCTGCTGAGTGCAGCGATCCAACAAGGTCATGCGAAGACGACAGACACGATTCTCAATTACCTTTTGGAGAACAGCCCGAGTCCTGAAGCGCTACGAGATTATCTAGCGAAGCCAGACGCGAAAGGCAGATGTGTAGCGCATTACCTCTTCAACCAACCTCGTCTGATTGATCGTATCGGACACCTACTGCCTTGGCGGCTAAAGGACAAGAACGGCCAGACTCCTGTTTTTGCTCTGTGTAGATCATACGACCATGACGAATACCATGATATGGTTGACAAGGCTCTTCTAGCCGCGACTTACTACCAAAACGACGGACAACCACTGCATCTCGACGAGCATGTTGACAACAAAGGAAACAGCCTTTTGCATATTATCACCGATCCTCAACTAGCTGCCAAGTTGCTATATCGCTGTGACTCGGATGCAAACGCAACAAACGACAGACAGTTTACGCCACTCATGGTAGCCAGCAAGTATGGCAGAACAGATATGGTGCGAGTTCTGTTTCAAGACCCTAGGGTTGACCTGTCGTTCAGAGACGCACGTGGTCTTACGGCTGTGGAGCTTGCTAAAGATGACGACGTTCGAAATCGAATTGACGACCTGGTGCTGTTATCAAATGAGGCTGGACCTGACGGACGAACCACTACTGTCGTTCGGTCCTTCTTTGTTGAAGACGGGACTGTACGTTTAGTGTTGAAATCCGGAGCACCTAACGACAACAAGTCCATCACTGTTACGACATGTCGTCGTTCATCGCACGACTTTGAGAATCTCGCAAAGTGGCTAGCGCAAGAACATCCAGCATCGTGGCTGCCAGTCATAGACACCCTGGCGTCGCCATACCTCATCCCTTCAAGACCGTCAAGGTCAATACTACGCGATATGCAACTCCGATTAGACGCCTTCCTCAAGATTCTTCTAAAACACCCTACTTTTTCAACACACGAGATGGTGTGGGAATTTTTCCTCGTGCCAGACATTGACTCGTCCATGCTGGCAGAACGCTCAGCACGCAAGGCTGAATTGCGTGTTGAACGTCTTCGCGAAGATTACACTCCTATTCTTGACGTGCGAGAAGTCGAGCTTTTTGTTCAGCACATGCGTGAAAATATCCGCGCCCTCCACCATGCATCACGATCGGTTCTCCGTCGCGCCAACAAGGTCCGCTCAGCAGCATCTGACCTCAACGACGCGTCCAAGATCTTCAGTACTGCCATGCACTCTCTCATATTTTTGCCGCCCGCGCATCTCAAGGCCTTGGAGCGCTACACAGGCACCCTTCGACAGAGCGAAGCAAGTCCCATGGCAGGCTTCTACTACTCTATGCATGCCATATCCAGCACCATCGCCGCCATCCTCACTGCACTCTCCCGCCCCTCCACAATAATAAACTCCATGTCCAACGCCCAAAAAGCGATTGATAGACACAACCTCTCTGTGCGACGCTCCGACCGCTGGCCCCTGGGTCTCCTCGACGACGCGCGTAGCAGAGTCCAGCGCGACGCCCAAGTCAAAATGGATAAGAGCAAAATCGAGCTTGAGGATTTCGGTAGAGAACTCCGGTACACACAGCAAGTCGTGGCTCAGGAACTGGCTAGTTGGCAGGAAAACAGGGTCGAGACGGGACGGAGGGCACTCAAGGAGCTTGCGAGGAAAATGTGTGTTGCTGAACGTGCCAGGCTGGACAGCATGAAACGCGCTGTGAGGGAGCTCGGGATTGGGCTGGACAAACAGGTGAAGTCGGGGTCTAGCAAGCATGCAGCTGTGAGCAATGGAGTGCCTGCCGCAGTCGCAATGGGTGATGGTTATGGTGGGCCTGCGGAGCACGTCAAAAGGGCCGAGCCCACTATTCCACAACACCTTCATCTAAACGGAGGTTTAATAGACAAACATGTCGCCGAGGGTCCCGGCACTGTGGAGCATCCAGAGGAAGAAGGCGTTGTGCTATCGAATGGGGAATCTGTGGCTGAAGACGCGCCGCTTGCAGATGAGGTTGCGCTTGAGCAGGGTATCAAGGCGATGGATTTGAGCTAGTTAGATGATGAAGAACTAGCAACTTGGAGGTTTTTTTCGTCCCTTTTTCCAACACTTTTTCTTCTTCTTCACTTCTTGATGTTGGGGGGATTTTTGGGTAGACTTTTATAATTGAGGGGGGCAGAAACTATATGCAGTTACTAGTTTTACTCTTTTTTTTGCTTTTTGGAAACCTTTTTTTTCTTCGCTGTACTTCACTTGCGTCTCTTGCCTATTGTCCTGTGGGGCGGTAGAGGTATGTTAGGTTTGTAAAAGGCAAGAACGTAGTTTTAGATTCGGGGGATATCATTGTTTGCAATTATTACACTCTTCTTGTTCATATTCCTTTTCCCCTAATACATAAATCCTACATAGATACCCACTCAAACCGTCTCGGTCCTTGCCGTCTCTCCCTTCTCTTTCTTCGCCAGCATCTCGATTCTCGCCTGGGCCTCCTGCTTGGCCTGGGCCGCCGCCACATTCTCTGTATTCTGGCCGATATGTTCGCTTCCCTTTTTGGTTCGCCATGCGTGCGGGCCGTCCTTACTGAAGAGGACTTCGATTTCCTCAAGGGTTTTGCCGCAGGTCTGTTTGAAGAAAGATTAGCTGAGGTTGCCTAGCAGTGGTGGAAAGATATTTACCTCTGGATATGTAAAGAAGAACTGGATGGCTGCGAGAAGACAAAGTACACCAAAGACGATGAAGAGACCCCATTTTATGTTTAGGAATGCGGGGGGAATGAAGAGGCCGATTGCGAAGTTGAAGAGCCAGTTACCTGGGGAAAGCCGTTAGCGTTTTTGTATCATTTTGTTTTTTGAAATTGTTGAAATCTTGACATACCAGTCGCAGCAATACCCATACCCCACGCACGAGTCTCAAGCGACCACACTTCCGCGGCGTACACCCAGCAGATGGGCGCGAGAGTAAGAGCGTAGATAATGATGAGAAGATACGAAAACGCAATGACGGTGTTGGCGGGCGAGCCAGTGACTTTCATCACAACATTACGGTCGCCTCCAACGCCCTCAGGAATGTATTCGTAGTTTGCGCCGAGAACGCCGCCGACGACGAAATGGCAGATGCCCATGGTGATGGCGCCCCAGACGAGAAGTGTGCGGCGGCCAAACTTGTCGACGAAGAAGAACATGATCGAAGAGAAGATGATGAAGAGCGCATACTGCACACCTGACGAAATAAGCTTTATGTTGCCTTCAAGCCCGGCCATTGCGAAGATATAAACGACGTAGTAGGTCATGACCTATTGCTCTAGTTAGTGTCTGAAGTGAGTAGTTGGTTTGGGGGAGTGAACGCACATTTGCCCCAGACAACTGCTGCCAAGCTTGGACGGAAAATCCAGCAAGAGTTCTCTTCCACATGCCGTTGTATACAAATTTCTTCCATCCCGGTGGGGCTTGACGCTCGGCAATAAGAACAGTCATAATCTCCTCGTACTCGGCGACAACATATGGGTCTTCGATATTGCCATTAGCTTGGATAGATGCCAGGACCTGGATTGCTTCCTCTGTGCGATCGACTTTGGCAAGCCATCGAGGAGATTCTGGTAGAAAAGGCAGACCAATCATGAACATTACGCAGGGTACAAACTGGATGCCCCAAGCGGTGCGGAACGATGCTGTTTCTCCGGGAATGAATGTGCAACCATATCCGATGAAGTACCTGCAAAAGAAGGTCAGCCTGGCAATCTTCCTATATTTTCACTTGTTACTGACATGATGAGAATTCCCCACTCAATGGCGAGTTGCTGGATGATGATGATTGCACCGCGCTGTGAGTGCTTGGAGATTTCGGCAAGATACACTGGTACCTGCGAGGAAGTGATGCCGACCGTTACTCCGTTCAGGACTCGACCAGCTATCAACATTCCTCGTCCTGTTACAGCGACTTGCAAGGCAGTGCCAGCGAGCCACCAGAGACAAGCAAACAAAAGAGCATCGCGACGACCAAATTTATCAGAAACTGGGCCTGCCATGATAGAGCCGACAATAGAGCCTGCAGCAAGGGCAGCCCCAATGGCGCCCTGAACGACTCCAGATGGGTTGTCGAAGTAATCACTGTTGGATGTCAGGCCATGCTGAAGATTCGTCTTTTAGGAATTGACGTACATGTATTGATCGGTTGGAATGATCGCACTCATCGAAGAGATATCGAAACCAAACAGCATACCACCCATCGTGGCAATGATTGCCAGAAAGTAGACATTGTAAATCTTTGGGACTTTTGAAAACATCTTGGCAGCTGGGTGAAAGCTCCGGAGAGCTTCAATCAACGTAGTCGTTTGGCCTTACCACTCCACGTTGGTACGGGGAGGAGAGCTCAATTATAAAGAGAACCGACGTAGTCGGTACCCAAAGCCGGTATGCTGGCCATTGTCGCTAAAGCCATGCAATGCATTCCTGCCACAACGCCAGACTCCACCGATCCAACCAGTTGGAAACACTTGTGAGCTGGTTAAATTGGTTAAAATGCCATAGTTTCTACGTAAGCATAGCGGGAACGTGCCGACCAAGCGTGGCCGTTGTGTTGCGCATCGGAGAGTAATCGAAGAAACAAGGCAAGCCCCCCTCCGATTGGCGTTGATTGGCGGGAAAACTGCCTTGGGGACTCGGGGTTGGCTGGAGGTGGAGAACGGGGATGGCGCCTTGCATTTTGCGGAGATCGCCTCAACCGCGTCGTGCATGTGGGTGCGTAAGTGGCGCCGTCTTTATTTCGGCTGCCTGTCTTTTTTTCTTGGAGTCGACATGATTCGATCGCACGTTGCAACCTCATGTTGCCTTCCTCGGGGTAACGCAACATGTGACTGTGAATCGTGGGTGTCTTGCCATATGCGTTATTATATCCGTCATTTGTCGAGTAATCGGGTGGGGATGTGCGTTACAGAAGCTGCTGGGAGTCCGATGCACACAACCCCAAGAGTGGAATCGTGATCATCCATTTGCTTGGCAATCTCCGCCCCTACCGCCTGATATTCGCCCTCGCTGAATCGCATTTGCATTTTTGTGGGCAACAAAAAGCGCACCGGTTAATAATGAGCAAATTTCTACAAGACGGCGGTGTATTGGGGCTGGTGAGATGTTTCAAGAGCAATGTTGCATCCACATCTGGTCTTCCAAAGCTCAGGCCCGCCTGCGCAATATCGTCATAGCAGGCCATAGCAAACTCGGCATGCATCGAGTGTGTCAGGGCGTGGTTTCTTGGCATCTGGGGACATTATTACCGCGGCATATCGTAGAGCAATTGTTCGTGCACGTTGACTTTGCCAAACGAGGTAAATGCTCCTTGTCCTTCGTGTTGGGTGACGCATGAGACTATGTTGTGTTAGGCCATTTTATGAGCTTACTCATTTTCTCAAGAATACGTGCAATCCGAGCTTTGAGCTTCAGCACTGTTATGTGTGGATTTTGGGACTGACAGAAACATTCATGCTGTATTTCCTGGTCATCGAAGCTGATCTTAGCCTGTTCCTATGTATGCTACGATCAACAGACGTCTACAAAATCCTTTGCTCCAAGACTAAAAGTGGACCGATACTGCAAGATATTAAGAAAAGATATGCTACTTATTTAAGATCGACACTTCTATAGACTGAAGAACTTCATTCAGATCTTCAGCATCGAGAGCAAGAGTATCACTACCACACTTAAATATGGGTCATGTGATATGAAATCGAAGAAGAGATACAGCAATTAGAGATTATATGTCTCATGTGCTCTTGGTTTACCAGTATTACAGTGGGGCCGTTGCATAAGACTTCATCGATTTGCTCGACTCTCTTTTGAGACACATGATTGCCATCCACATGGGGCAGAAGGTGCAAGATATCAACTCATTCGGGTGGTGAATTGGATATTTGCAGAGCAAAATGACGTCCAAGACTTTGCATATCAGTAACACGTCCGCTCAATGTCTGCCATTGGAGCAACATATGTGTTTTGCTTCTCATGATGAATGTTTAACCTTCTTCCACTTCTTTGATGGTTCATCTAAACTTAAGACCTCAAGTATAGCACAACCTTGATTTACAGGACTAGATGACTCGTCAGTGTTCAGTCTGCCCCACCGTCTAGCCTACCAAAGAATCGTGACTTCAGCCAACAAGCCCCGCTCACTAAACTCTATCAAATGCCAGCCCCACTTTCTAGCTTGGGTACGAGGTCCCACAGGGGGTTTTCAAGTGCTTCCCCTTCACAAGCTCCGTCGTGCACCCAATTTTATTCGGGATATAATTGATTATTTCCTTGTTCCTTCCATCAAAGCAACGGTCTTATGGGTAAGCATTCACAACACACTTCAGCATCTCCTTCAGTTCTAACAAGCCCAAAGTCTAGTGGTATGATTCTCGCTTAGGGATTTCCCGAGCATTGCTTGCGAGAGGCCCCGCGTTCGAGTCGCGGTAAGACCCCTTTTTTGCCCTTCTGTGTGACAAAAGGTGCAATGTTTTTGCATTCGGCATTGCCGCTCTGTTTCTTTTGCTAGACCGAGCTGAGTGTTACTGTATACCTTGTTTTGCTTCATAGGAAGTAGACTTCTAGATAGCACCAGAGATGCCCAAAACTAACAATTGATACATGTTAATCACACTTTGAATTCAAAATCATTTTCTTTGCTCAAGCTAGGCAGCGAGGATACGCGCCGTTGCGCCTTCTGACTTGTTCCCATGTGCTCCGTGGTATCCCGCTATTGGACTGGTCATAGCTTGCGGCCATGAGCTCCACGTTGTAAAACCACTGCATAACCTCACAGCCAGACAGCATCAAAGACTCCCTTTCTGCCACCTACACCCAAACCAGGAAAAATTTCATCATGCAATTGCGATGGGACTACCCGTTGGAGCCCGCTGTAGGAGCCTGGGGTCCAACCACGTCAAATCACAAGTGAGTCTTGTTACGGTACCTGCATGGCAGCTCGGGCTTGGCTGACTTAACATAGTTTTTGTGAAGAGGTATATCATGTCTTCCCCGTAATGATTAGCCGGGAATGATAACTCATGATGACAAGGACTACATCATCACTCCATATATTGGCGAATTCGTCAACACCCTCACAAACATCAGCTATGGTCCGTGCACATTAACCACTTGCAGTCCACCATAGCAAAAAGGGAAAGCTCACATTTTGGAAAAAATAGTAATTTACGGAATCCACGGTCTACGCCGTGTATCTCCCAAACCCGAAGGCGGCCTCATCTCGACGCTCGCTTTCCCTTACTGGGGACTCATCGGCGTGGGCGTCCTCTCCGCCTGGTTCCACGCCACCCTAAAGTACCACTCGCAAATGGGCGACGATTTGTCCATGTTCCTCGCTGTGGGTGCCGTACTACACCAATTGCTGTGTTTCGACGCCACACGCGCCCAGCGCCAAAAGTACACGTTATATATCCTAGGCAGCCTGATCCCCATCTCCATTTACCACGTGTGGGCCGACGAGATTATTATGCACGAAATCGCTTTTGCAGCCATGATCTTCCTTGTATCGAGGCATACACGCGCGCTCATCAAGAAGCAGATTACTAACGAAGAGGCACGCAAGAAGCTGGGGAGCATGGCTACATTTGGTATCTCGACTGGGCTGTTTGGGTATTTTCTTTGGAACATTGATTTTCATGCTTGCGGGTATGTTACGCAGTTTAAGCATTGGATTGGACTTCCGTGGGGCTTTTTGTTTGAATTGCATGGCTGGTGGCATATTTTTACAGCGATTGCGGCATATGTGGGTATGGCACTTACGGAGTATCTGGTCACAATTGAAGAGGGGAAGACAGGGCATGCGCAGGAGGGGTTTGTCTGGCCGGTTAGGACTGTGTTGAGGGAAATAGATGCGATTGAAAGGAAGGGTGTTGAAGGGAAGAAGGTTATGTAAGCAAGTGGCCTTTTGTGCCAGTATAGAGATAGGTGTTAGGATGAAGTCGAAGGAGTAGGGTAAATCCGGAGAGGGCTGGGTGTTTTCATTTCTAGCTTGACGTAGAACAATAGAGATAGAACGGAATTCCGTGGGTAAATCCATTGCGCTAACGAATGCTTACCGTGCGCATAACCTACCTCATTCCGCATCCACAGAATATCATTGATTCGGATTTTCAAAGTAGTTACTTGTGGTAGTACATCCTCCTGTACAAACAACATGCCGTTTAGTAATCCGACACTCCCGCCACAAGCGTCACGATATCCCACATTCTAGCTCTTTACTCACAATACAATAATCCACATGCAGCAAACCGGACATACGCCTAATGCCACTGGCCCATGTTGTTGCGCCACTTTCCGCGGCGATTGGCTTCGCGGAGTTAAGCACTCTGAAAACCCCGTTCGGGGCCAATGTACTCCCAATAAGCGTCATTGGTGGCGGTCCTTAAGCAAGTATCTTCGGGTCCGAGAAAGGCTTCAATGAGAATATAAATAGGGCTGGGTATCGGTCTGGGATAGAAGAAGCACATCGACAGGCCCTCATAGAGACACTAGCGAGCAACGGTTCGATTACGGTGATATCATTGACCAGTCTCTATTTACCCCGCCTCATTTTTGTTCAAGACCCTCTCACGACATCATCTACAAACTTCGATATGCCTCAACTTGTGGGAAAGATGGTAGGGCCAGTTGGCTATGGGCTCATGGGTATGTGCTATGATTTATCTATTTTGCAAAAGCTAGGAGAAAACTAACAATTCAGGTCTCACATGGCGCCCAGATCCACCATCGCAAGAGCAGAGCTTTGAAGCTATGCGCACCGCGCTGTCGCTTGGAGCAAACAATTGGAATGGCGGAGAGCTTTACGGTACACCAGAACGTAACTCTCTGCACCTTCTCAATGAGTATTTCACAAAGTACCCCGAGGACGCGGAAAAGGTTGTTTTGTCCATCAAGGGCGGTCTCAAGAAGGGCGAATTGACGCCAGATGGCAGTCGGGAGAATGTTAGACGCAGCATTGATGAGTGTTTGAGGGTATTGGATGGCAAGAAGAGTCTTGATTTGTTTGAGTGTGCTAGGGTGGATCCCAACACACCAATCCAAGATACCGTCAGTTACATCGCCGAGTATGTCAAGGAGGGCAAGCTGGGCGGCATCAGTCTGTCAGAAGTTGGTGCGCAGTCAATCCGAAAAGCGCACAGTGTGCACCCCATCTCTGCGGTTGAGGTTGAGTTCTCGTTGTGGTCTACCGACATTCTTGAAAACGGTGTCGCGGCCACATGCGCAGAGCTCGGCATTCCTATCATTGCATACTCGCCTCTTGGACGCGGATTCCTTGTAAGTACACCGCTCTCAGCTGTGGAAGCTAGATGCTAATCAGTTCTCAGACGGGCAAGTACAAGAAGCACAGCGACATTGAGCCTGGCTCCATGTTGCACCACATGCCTAGGTTCCAGCCTGAGGTGTTCGATGAGAACATTAAGCTCCTCCACGCTGTCGAAGATCTAGCCAAATCAAATGGTGCTACCCCAGCTCAAATTGCCATTGGGTGGGTGCTCGCGCACAGCGGAGCCAAAGGCCTGCCTACTATCATCCCGATTCCGGGTGCTACGACATCGCAGAGAATCGAGGAGAACTTGAAGCCGGCGAAGCTCAACGATGAGGATATGAAGGCACTGGACGAGATTCTAAAGAAGATCCCAGTCATTGGTGGACGGTACAATGAGGCTCAGGCTGCACTGCTGTTCGCATAGATAATTGGTTACCTAGTTAGAGCGACTTGTCAGTACTGTAACTATAATGTATAACAAGCTTTGATTCATGTAAAAATGAAGTCAGGTATATGTGTAGTGTATGAGCTAATCCGCATTTGAGCTACTGTGAGACAGCTCTTTGGAATTGCAGAACTCTGGGATAAATCATCATGGAAGATAGGGTGAAGGAGAGTCAAGTATACTTACATATAGTATGAGGCGCGACTGTAGCCCAGCACCCGTTACCAAGAGAGAATGGCGAAAACAGGCGTTTCTCTGCGAAGCGACAAGAGCTTGTCTGACATGTTGTTGGTGTTGCGAGGCGGAGAGTTGGAAGTGTGCAAGATTGGTTGCGCAGAAAAGTGCGCCGTTCGCTCAACGCCTGGCCCCTGCACATGCGCTAGACGTCGAGCGCGCCGGGAGGCGCAACACGCTCCCTTGGGCCAACGCGCAGTCGACATTCACTCTCACCTTCACCTTCACCGTCGCCTTTGACCGTCACCACCAATAAGTTGACCTCGCCGTCATGACAGAATCACCCTCAGACCTATCAGAATATGGGAGCGATGATTTCCCCGAGGATGTAAAAGGAAGCCGTCCACGCAGCTATGAAGCCACGCCTGACCATGACCAGCGCCCCAACAAGCGACCACGCCTGAACGTTCGCGCGCCCTCGTCGCCGCCAGCTCCCATCAATACGATGCCGCCAGATCTAGACGAAGAACTGTCCGAAGACACTGATGGCTCGGTGCCAGCCTCGCCCCATCACCACCCGGGCATGTCGCAAGACGACGACTACGGCCAGGAGCAAGTCACCATCTGCAAGTGGGACGGATGCACAGCCGGTGATCTTCACAACATGGACAAGCTGGTCGAGCATCTTCATGACGATCACATTGGAACTCGGCAAAAGAAGTACAGCTGCGAGTGGAGCGATTGCACTCGAAAGGGCATCCCCCATGCTAGTGGCTACGCACTGCGGGCACACATGCGCTCCCACACGCGCGAGAAGCCATTCTACTGCACGCTTCCAGGTACAACCCTCCATATTCTGCCCCGAATCTCGAGACACGTGCTAAAATACACTCTCAGAATGCGACCGCTCCTTCACCCGCTCCGATGCGTTGGCCAAACACATGCGCACTGTGCACGAGACCGAAGCCCTGCGACCCTCTGACCCCGTGCCTAAGCATCACTCGTCTAACCCGACCAACAACAAGCAGCGCCTGAAGCTCGTCCTCAACAACGAAGGCAAGAAGCTACCACACGATAAGGCCTCGACCCCCGGATCCCCATCGCATCCACCTAACAGCGCAACAGCAGCGGCTGCTGCTGCAACCACATCCGAAACCGATTATTCCCACAACAATGTCGTCTATCTACAAGACCTCGCTAGCCCATCTGGTCCAACACTAGTGCAGTTCCCGCCAGACATTGAATTCACACCCGAAGAGCTACGCAAGCCAGCAAACGAGCTATTCCAGCTGCTGCGTAGACAACTGCAGTGGGCAACAAAGGAGGGTGAGCAGCTGCGTGCTGAAGCCGAGGAGCTGGAGCGAGTGCGCCGCGAGGAGTGGCAGGCCAAGGAGCTTTTGCTCGAGAACTTCATGGAGGCACAAGCAGCGACAGAACGACGGAGACGGGCTGAAGAAGGCATACCAGAAGATATGGAGGGCTGGCAGGCTGTCGAGAAAGATGTTGCTCCCTCAAGGGCTCTGCCTATCGCTCCCAAAGATGGAAAACTTCCCTGGTGGCGCCAGGAGGGTGCTCAGACTCATAGGCCTGAAGCCAAGAAGGAGGAGCAGCAGCAGCAGCAACCTCCCAAGCCAGCGGATGTTGCGCAACAAGGTCTCCAGCCACCGGTTCCAGCGGCTTAGTGTGCTTGGATATAATTGACCTGGTGGAGCATGCCCTGCCTGCACTTTGCGGGCTTACTAGCGACTAAATGTAAACAGAGGAACAGGTCCTCCAACGTCTCTTATTTTTCTCCTTACTATTAGTTTTCTTGTTTTTGGACAAGTCCAGTGTAACATTATGGGATGGGCACAGGGTGCATACGGTCGGGGTGATGTGTTAGATTCAAAAGATACCAATCAATTCCATGCTTTCAAACTAATATACAATGTCGCTTCTTTCCGAACGCGACTTTACAATGTGTGTGGGGTGCTAGTTTCTGCATGTGCATTTCCAGCTCCATGCTGACGAGGCGCCACTTGCATGTTCATGGTTACGCAAGCGTTGCAAGCGCGTCATTCGCGCCCACCATCCGCTCCAGAGACTTTTCATAGGCCGTTTAGTGCTAAGCATTTACCTAGCCTTCCTCTTGTCTGCCTCAGCATTCTTGAATGGGAACCCACTCGTCCTCTTATCCGCACCAGTCTTCCTGCTGATCCTGCCGTTGCTACTAGCGAACAAGATGCACCACAGCGCGATCGTGGCCAGGAAACCAGAACCAAGTGTACCCAGGCTAAAAGACATGACTCCAGTCTTGGTCCACATGGCGTATCCATAAAAGGCATAAGCGGCGTGGAACATGGCGGTTATGGTAAGGGTTGGCAGTGCGTATGGTGCTTTTGGATCCTCGGCTTGGGTTGTTGCGCCTGTAGCAAGTTAGATGAGGTTCATACAGTAATCACATATGAGGCCTGGAGAGGGACGTACCTTCTGAGAGACGACTTGATAACGGCACAGAGCCTGTGAGGAGCACCGTAAGAATTCCCAACGCTATCAGCGTGAGGCCGAGCGAACGGCTGAAGTAGACTTCCAGAGCTATTTCGTGTTATTAGTGAATGTACTTTTTCTGAAATATAAAGCGAACTAAGAGATCACATACTCGTCGCTTCGCGAACCTCTGGTGACAGCAATGCTACGATCATTGTGGGGGAGGTAATGAGAGGCACGGATTGCGTCACTATTTTTCACGTTAGCAAACTTGTCGTCGCCTGAAAAGACACGATTGAGAACATACTGAGCCATGCAGCGGTGCCGTAGGAGTAGAAGTAGTAGACCTGTTCATCCTCGTCAGCTTTTGCTCGTCTGGTGGAGTCTTCGTTAAGCCCATGCTGTAGCTTATAGCGGTACGTACATCCATGATGACTGAGGTTTTATGAACACAATCAAGTCTGGTAATTTGTGCTGGGTTACTGTAAGGATCTGGGGAGGAATCTTGGAATATTTCAGTTGTTATAAGGAAGAAGGAGGGTTGACGCGGGTTGTGAAGATGTAATGTGCCTGGCGGGATCTGCGCCAGCATCCGCGACCAAGTACGTCATTGTTGCACTAGGTTGAGGCCCGCGGCAAGACAAGGCCGACCAGCCCGCAAGTGGGTCGCTCTATGAGACGCGCATTTCCGGTTCGCCATGGCCCAAAGACGGTTCTGTCTACTACATCAGATCAGATGCGTCTGGGCAATGGGATAGTCGGTGCAGATGCATTGGTGTTTGCGCCACGCTTAATGCGCCTGGATATTCGGTGGCTGTGTACTTGGGGGAACTCTAGTGTTCGCCCACATGTGACGTCTTCCACGCCTCTCTCGTATTCCCTTTACTCGTGCATCTGTGTACGTATGCATATCTATATCAGATACGACCTGCTTGCTCTATGACGTACTTCTCTCCAGTCCTCAGTGGTATTACATGACCTCCATTCAAAAAAAACATGTGATTGTGCCGCTGTTCTGGACGTGACTTGTCTGGAACACCTCAGTTGCAACAACAGCCGGTAATCAGCCAACATACCCAGAAAGGAAGTCTACGGCTATAAACCATCGATTACGGCAAACGGCTGTCAGATCCCTAGCCTTGGTACACCATTCCGCTTTCGTGTCTCGAGTCTTTGTTGGCATGCGCCTTTATGCCTGTTACTGCCAGAAGAGGAACAGAAACAGCAAAAGCGTCGATATCTGCGCATCGCGCTACCCGGCAGCCGTCTGCCAACCAGACAGCTGGATACGCGAAAGAATGGGACCTAAGACTGCAAAGGTTGCATCGAGGCCTCGGCCGAGTGGTAGCGAGAGCACTACGAGGCCCGAGATAGCAAAAGAAAACATGGGGTGTGTCTGTGAGAGAGCAAGAAAGCGCGTTGGTACAAGATGGCCGCGGAGCAAATATCCATGTTCTGCTAGCAGCCACAGACATTCACAGACATGGATCCGAGCAACAGCTTATAAACCCATTTGCAAACCTGAAAAGGAGAAATTAATATCCCCTTTTATACTGTGGCTTGAGGCTAGCTGCGCATCCAAAACCTGACCTGTCCATATCCAAGTTGCGGTTCAAACTCCGCATATTGAGGGACCCCCCCACCCTTCCTCGTAAACATGTTTCAAATACCAGAACGGGAAATCCAGCAGATCCGTCGATAGTAGACAGCGGAAAGGAGAATAAATCGTGCACTAGTACAACCATATCGAGTCATGGCCGCTTGGATTAACTTGGAGAGACTGATGCATTATAACTCATCTATCAAGATGCCACGGTGCACATCTAACATTGCTTGTCCGACCCGACCCAAAGGTTCAGTCACGAAGACAGCCAAGACTCTCTTTCATAGGTCTGTTATGTGTGGGTTCAATGGGAACTGTGTTTTGTTTGTGTGCCAGTGCACTGACGTTACTTTTGGTGACCCATATCATCGGTACGAGGAACGTCACGGCGCCAGAGTGCGGTATCTGCGCATACCGCAAGAGGAAGTTTCCGGAAAAGCGTCGAAAGCAGATAATCATTGTGGCTTATAGTTGAACAAGCAAAGTGAATGAGCGTACGCCTTTTATTGGTACGTTCGTGTTTCTGCATGCGTCGCGGAAACCGAGACACTGGTTGATAAAGAGGAAGGCAGAAGAGTCGTGTCAAAACGTATTTGGATGGGGGGGGGCAGGAGACACCCGGCTACGTTTTCTCTTGTTCTCTGTCTCTGGGAAATAAGGTTATAAAGTTCAAGTGTGAGATACTGCGCGAATACGATGAAAGTTGCTGCGCTAATACATTCAGAGGAACATGTGCACGAGTCAACCAGTTCCAACAGGTATCATCTCATCAACGCCTCGTTCGAAACAGACACATATCCCTGCTCTACCTCTAAGTGACATATCGTGTATAGTATGCCAACATAATGTAGACCTAAGCTTCGTCTTTGCACCAGCATACAACTTTCGCACCTATCTATTTAACTTCCTACCATTAATTTCTTCAGCATAGCCACACGCACCCAAACCCTCGGGATTCAAAACCATGTTAACTGAAATAAACAACATGCACTAATATCGCGCACCCAGCCCTCAGCTCATGCAGTTCCTTTCGTAGTGTCCCCTTACATCCTGTATATTTCTCTATATCAGCCCTTGCTCCCTAAATTCACAGTAAAGGTAATACCTAAGCCACCATGTTTAAACATGAGAGCTGCAGCTTTATCAAAAAGAAAAAGAAAAAAAACTGCCTCGTTGTGTATATTAGCCAGCGAAAGCCACGGACTCAGAAATACATGTTTGTATCACACGTGTTGTGGGAATAGTAAATTGTACACAAGAAGCAGATCCAGCAGACTTTCCATGTACTTTCAGAAGAACATCTTCAATCCCAATCACGTCTTCTTCTTCTTCTTCTCCTCCGCCATCACTACAAGGGGGAAACTCTCTCTAGTCGGACCGGTATTACCTCCTTAACCTCTATCCAGACCCAAGCTAGTTAGCGTTGGAAATCAACATCGGATGAGGTGAAATATAGGATTTCAAGATCCTTTAGCATAATGAAATAGTTTGTTGATGTATTGATGATGAGACCCCGTTCAACGTGCACTAGTAAGGATATTTTTGCCAAAGCTACCGTGTACGTGGATGAATAAGAAAGTAAACCACCCGGATCTATTGTAGGTTCTTTGAAAAGTTTTTTCCAACGGCTATATGCCATCACTGGTTTCAAACACCATGGTATTTATGCAAGTATCTTGGAGGTGTCGAGCTGATTCGTCCGGCCAAGCCTAGAATAGCCATTTATTATCACCACAAGAGAACAAAACGCGAAACAAAGATCTTTGAAATGAGAAACTCAACATAAAGATTTATTTGAGCGCAAATAAAGGAAACGCCTCAAAATATGGCTAAACCGCCTCGGTGGCATTCATTGTTATACACATACTATTGGCTAGATACGCTAAGCTGAGTAACTAGTCAATCTTCACCCGAATACCCCTATTATGCTTGGTCATAGGAATAAACATATCGTGGTCGTAAAGAACATCTTCCTCGGTCGTATCCCACAGGCGCATATGTGGCAGCACACGCAGAACCAACGCCGTCAGACTCAGGTGAAGTTCACAAAGAGCAAGACTAGCCATTATGTTAGCAACAATATTCCCAAAGTTCATTTAGAAAAAAAAACAGGAGTATACTTACTTCATGCCTACGCAGGCACGGCTACCTCTGGAGAAAGATAACATGCTGCGCTCAACCTCTTTCCTTCGCTGGTTCTTCTCGTCTAGCCAGCGCTCGGGGGAAAATTCAAAGGAGTTCGGGAAGGTGCGTTCGTTGTGGTGTGTGATGAATGATGACATGCCGATAGCGTAACCTTTGGGAAGAACGTATTGGACCTTCTTCTTGTTCCATTCGCCGCGGTAAAGTAGGTTTTCCTCCGTTGGTACGCGAGCAGTGCGGCTAGATACACCGTATGAAAGTCGGAGTCCCTCCTGGATAACCGCGCCTAGATATGGCAGAGTCTCAAGAACAGTCCACGAGGGCAAGTTTGTTGCGTCATCAACGACAGTTTTCAGTTCTTCTGTCAATTTTGCTAGAATTTCTGGCTTGCTCAAAAGATGGTAGGTTATTACACCCAGAGCCCAACTTGTAGTCTCTGTTCCAGCACCCACAATGGCTTCTGCCTCGTCAGCGATCCAGCGGAACCGATTCTTTTCTTCGTGTGTGTCTGATTGCAAGAGGGAGGCGAAGACAGTCGGTCGCTCATAAGTGATGCCAGCGTCCAGGTCTTCTTGTGCCTTGCGAACCTTCCAAGGCATATCAATCTGTAGCGTTTTGACCATGAGAGCAATATCGCTAGGAAGGTAGTCAATGAAGGTAGTCGCAAGTACGGCACTCTTTTTGGTCCATGGGAAGAAGCGGAAGACGAATACTGGTCGAAGGACAGATGCAGTTGGCGCGCGGAAATTTGGATACCATCCCTTTTGATTGAGGAGACCAAAACCTTCGCCAAAGCTGTAGGACGAGATGGCGTCTGTGGTGAAACAACTGTATGCCATGGTAATATCGAGTACTTCGTCATCTCCTGATTGTGCAAGAAGCTTATTGCACAACTTTTGGACCAATGCGTGAAGCTCAGGCTCGAGGCGTGCAATCATCGACCGTGAGAAGAACTTGGCCACTGGGATACGGCGAAGTCGGTGGAGGTCATGGTCAATAGTGCCGAATCCTGCTTCACCAATACTGAAAGATTGTAAGCTGAGCTAATCATTTTCCATGAATTCAGAACCAGCTTACGCAGAGCCGTTGATTTGGTGAACTGGCTTGTCACGCTTTCGTCCACCTACGGCATAAATCTCATCGGCGAAGCTGACATCGTCGCAATGAATTTCGTTCGGGTTGATGCGGACGAGGGGGCCTTGTACACAAGCCTATAGTCAGTCTTTACTCTCGCATGCAGCGATTCATTGCATCCTTACCATATACCTTGTGCATTCGAGCAATCTCTTTCGTGTAGCAACCGAACTTGATAACATCATAGTAGAACTCCGGAAGGTATGTTGCTGCAGCCAGTCTTGGACCCGGAATGTGGCTCAGCGGATGCAATGGCGAAATGTTGTACAAAGCCTGTAGGGTTTTCAACAGGAGCCATAGTCCTAAGAGTACTGAGCCATAGAATGCTGCAAGGTACAGCATTCCTGGCGGTGCTTGACCATCCGACGAGCCCATGTTGCAGGATGCAGTGAGCAGAGAGTTGTCCTTTTGTCTTTGAAATACATTTTACGGACGTAGTGTCCTTGGTAGACTGAATTAGCGCGACTAGCAATTCGTGCAGGGTTTGAAGTGGCTCTGCGATAAAACCTGCGTGTTCAAGTGGGGTGGAGGTCACTTTGTCTGCTGCACGCCTTATTCTGGCGGACATTGCCCGGGATTGGGAAGCTACACGGAACTACGGGGCTCAAAATAGACACTATGGCCGAAGAGTTGATATGGCT
Organism: Bipolaris zeicola 26-R-13; assembly: GCF_000523435.1. Classification (NCBI taxonomy): domain Eukaryota; kingdom Fungi; phylum Ascomycota; class Dothideomycetes; order Pleosporales; family Pleosporaceae; genus Bipolaris; species Bipolaris zeicola. Next base: position 57,463 of record NW_006912111.1, read on the forward strand.
TGGCGCAAAGGAGTTTGCTCGCAACGAATGGCAAGTGAGCTTCAGCGAGTCAGTCCGGCGACGAGGGTTGCGCTAAACCAAGTCATCGCACGTAGGAATACAAGCAAGTAATGACATATCCCGTGATTGGCCTGCCGTACGCTTAACAAAGGCCTAGATGACATTAGCACACTGTAAGGACATTTTGGACCCTAAAGCGAGGCCGGACAAGAGACACGTGCTGTCGAGTGGAGCGTGGTCAAGCACCGTGCCGGTACAAGGATTCCCTTGATACAAAGCTGACAATTCCTAGAGGGTAGTGACATGTTGTCAGACTAGAATCATGAAGAGAATGCCAAATTCCATCTCATCTCTATCGTTTTGTTCATGTTCTTCATTGTAAATCTGAGCGAAGCAATGTTCGTGTCTATAGCTGCCAGCGCTTCTTGACATACTGTGCCAAAGCTTATTGTAGTCATACTCTAGACTCTTCCCGGTAGTCATGTTCTACCTGGCCCTGGATAGAACCAATTTGCTCCTTGCCGCCAGCATAATCCAACCTCCAATGAGGCACAGCCCGCCAATTGGTGTAACGGGTCCTACCGACTTGTATTTCTTCGCATCCCAAACGAGCAGATATATGCTACCCGAAAACATGGCCATGCCCGCCGTGAAGAGACTCATGGCGAGTTTGTTCGCCGGCGCAACGGCAGCGGTAAGTGTCAGAACAACTGAGTGCATGAGCTGTTTGCATTGTGCATTAGCGGGGTTCTGGGGCTCAACAAGGACTCAAGTGGCGAAGCGGAAGAGACTGTAGAGGTCGTGACAGCCAAGATAGTAAAATGTATACCTGATAGTGAGCGGCATTACCCCAACTGGCAATCTTGGCTGGATCAGAGATGCGCTGCTTCAACGCATGAGCCCCAAAAGCACCGAGCGCGACGCTCGAAGCACCGAATAGTGTGCCAATTGTCCAGAATGGCGACGTGGAGCTATAGGTCGTTCCATATGAAGAGTACGGTGGACCGTAAACCGCTTCGGGCTGCGATCGCGACTTGCGCGAGGATGAGGATGACGATTTCTTGGAGGACGACATGGCAATGGTTGGTAAGAGAGTGATCTGGTGGTCAAGGTGGGATGTGAGGGTCAAGGCTGAAGCCGCGGTTTGCGGAGCCTCGGAGGTATGTGTTGTCTGATTGGTCTGTGCACATGAATATCGAGAAAAAAAGGCATTCCAGTTCTAGAATATTTGTATTTGGTGGTATCATAGATGCTGAGAAATGCATCTTGCTGTTTTCAACGCCATAACTCCGTCTTAATGCAATTGTGGTCTCGGAACCCACAAGCCATGCAACCACGCCAATGCGCCGCCCAATACTGCCCAGGGCGCCTCAATCAGACTCTGAATCAACCGCTATGACATCTCCGTTGGTCTGATCTCTCCGCTGCTGTGTCCTCGCTGCGTCTGTTGTAGTCTTCTTGTTTCCTCTTCCCGCCTTCTGTGCCGCCTTTGCCGCCTTCTCCTCCTCTTGAGAAAGTAGAGAACCATCAACACGCAGGAAACCCTTTCCCTTTCCTTTACCATCCATTCTGCCATCAATGTTGCGTATCCTGACCCGCAGTTCACCCTCCACCTTCTTCCCCTTGCCGTTCACCCACCAGCCGCCTTCATCTGACAGTTTGTCGTCCCAGCCTTTCTTCACTTTGCCTGATTCGTTCTGGTGCCATGACCAGTCTGCAGGCATGTTTTCCTTGAGGATGCTGACGGGGAAAGTGTTGAGATGTGCGAGTGTGATATGCGTTTTCGCATGATCGGTAATATGGGCCTGTAGGTATGCATTCTGAACCGGACGCCATACGAGGAACGAGGCAGTTGCCCAGAGGAAGGGTGCAGCGTATTCATCGACGTGTTTTAAAAGCAAAGGCTCGGCGTGAGAATCATTGTTGCGTTCCGAGTCGTTCTGCGCACGTTTCGAATGCGACTTGGTGGCAGATGCGGTCGGAGGCGTGCTGCTCAATTCAACATCCTCATATGCGAGCACTACACCATTTGCGGGCGGGAAGTAGGTGAGGAGCAATGGTGATAATACAGTCGCGCATACTGCTGAGAAGGGATCCGAAAGGCATGAAGGCGGGATAGAGACGTATTGCGAGATACGCTCAGTGTGAAACAAAGATACATCCTCGCTCGGTACAGGCGCCATAACTGGAGAATGAAAAAGGGTATAGGTTGTGTAATGTGGTTTGCGATCGCGTTGTCGCAAAAGTGCTGAGCTCGAAAAAAGTTGGAGATCGGCGTCTGCAGATACCGATTTGTGGGGGTCGCGCTAATATCTGAAGAGGTTAGTCTGTGTTTCCAATGGTCAAGTGCACGCCAGAAGGAATATGAAGTCTAAACCAGAAGATGCTTCTTGAAGGCATCTGCATAGTTGGATTTCCTACGTTGAGGTTAGCTAGTTTTACCCGTTTCAATAACTACTGAATGCTCGGTCCCTCGCCAAGCTAACACGTTGGTCAGTTATCTCCCATGCTCTGCTGGCGATTTGAGGACTTAGATAAAAAGAGATAGTACTGTGTCCACAATGGTCTGTTTACCCGAGTTTTAGTGCACATTGTTCTCGATAGACATGCCCTTAGTTTGCAAGCAAATATATTTTGGTACCAATATAAACAAAATTTCCAAGGATATTTCAAAAGGACTTGTTGTTATGCAGCCGAGCTATCATGTACCTAATATATGGGGCCTTTCGTAGAACCGATAAAAAAGCTAATGAATATACAAATAACGGTAAATCTACCGGATCGTTGGTCTTGTCCGGCTGCGACCGACGTAATACCAGTTGATGCTGCATGTTGCGCATCTACGTGTGTTCCACAGTGGATACACTTTGGCGCAAATACTCTCGCCATACTGTCACTCTGAAAAGTGCATCCTAATGCTAGCCAAGATAGACTTAAGCTACAAAATGATAGTTACAACTCTGCGTGTAAGTGAGCAAGTCCAAGTTTGTTTGGCTATTAACGCCCCACTGGAAATGTAACAGATTAGGTTTAGCCTGTCGATAGAAGCTTTTGAGAGCCCAAACACCTGCTGAGTACGTACACTGGAATGCAAAGTAGGCAGCCAGACAATCTGCTTTTGGATTACGCTCAGGTCCTGGTAAATATATGTCTATGAGTTTCCAAGGAAACATAGGCAAATATGCTTCACTAACGAAATTCTTGTCTCTCAGGACAGTTGGCGGCAATGCTGATGTAATGTTTGATGGGTCAACAAGGGACGCGCGCTTTCAGGCGAGCAAGAAAGCGGGTCTTGGCATTTACTACTGCCTACGCTAAACAACTCACACCGACCCTTGTCCACTCTTCATCTCCACCACGCTGCTGGCATTTCTGCAGCCTTGGCTTCTTGGTTTTGAATGTTGATCGTTTCGTCGACTTGAGTAAGACATGCCCTCCACCCGCGAACCCCCTTTCTCATAGCAACCAATACAACCCGTCGCTTTGAAACCAAAACTCGGTGAGATGGCTGGAGTTGGATGTCTCACTTCTCCTTGCTGGCCTAGTCGAGGACAAAGTGGAAAACAATATACACGGCCTGCGCGAATCTTCGCTTCCCTGCAGGAGCAACCGCGGAACGTGCTATCTCAAACAAACAACCCAGCTTCGTGAGGTCATTCAAACTCAGCGAACCGACGTTTTACACATCCATTTACATTCACATCTCTTGCATACAACTCGGTTGGGCTTTAAATCTGCGCAGTTCTTGGCTCGATCTTCATCCGACCATAACCTTCTAGGATACTAACGCCGGCCAGAATGGATCCTTTTAGGTATCGTAAAGCTTATGAAGCGATGCTCCATACAACCCAGCTCATTGAGGATCGATTGAGGCAAGATTTTGAGCCTGAGGAAGAAGCGACAGCCCAGAATGATGTACCAAAAGCTGCTTTTCTGGGACCAGACCCGGATAGCATGGATTGGACACCCACAGAGTCAGTCACTCCACCTCCGGAATGTGGACCGCCTCCAGCTTTGTCGAAGAAACTGCGACACCTTCTCCCTGGTGGCGGTGATGGCGATCTGCAGGCTGAAGACACGGGCGAAAACGCGGTGCTCCTTCACAAAATGAAAGAGGGCAAGATCATGGACGAATGCATCGACAAGCTAGTCAATGATCTACCCGATGTCTTGAGTTATCAAAAATCGCTGTCCTTTACTCCTTCGACAATCGAGGTTCCCAAGGACTTTGGCCTCCAGCTGAGCATTTCAATCAACCACCATCTTGCTCAGATAGCCGATCGGAAAGCGTTGGAGAAGTACCGGAGGCTTCTAGGCCATCGTAAGGAAAACTCGAAGAAGAAAGCGGTGAAGCTTGGGTTTGATCCAGTTGATTTGATCAAAAAGCAAGCCGTGGCCTTTGGGGAGAACGGACCTCCACCGGTGTGCACGCTTGACAATGACATCCACCCAATCTTTCGTTTGGAAAACTGGCATGGCTGTCCGGATGGGATTTATGAGGTGATGAAACCAGCCTTACAGCTTGCCACGTTGCTGGTAACCTCTCGGGCAACAGCTCACTTTTGGCATACCCTCGTTTTTGGGAAGCGGGAGCGCTGTCAAGAAACTTCAGCAATGTATGGCCAGCCATGCTTTCGTATCAAGGAAGACGTAACATGGTCTGAAGAGCGCGGAGCAACATTCAAAAACTTCCTGGATAACCAAATCGACACGCTGCACTTCTACTTCCATCACGACCCTTTACCGCCAGAGACTGCATACGCGTCAATGGGGTTAGTAAAAGACTATAAGAATGGTTTGATGCGAAAAATCAACCACAAGTGTCATACCAGCCGGATCTGCTTGCATTCAGACTTTTACACCACTGCAAAAAAGCTCAGCCTGCTACGATATCGCGAGCCAGCCATGGTATTGCGATACAACATGTTTTTGGCTACATGCCTGGCACATGAAGTAGCTCATTTCTGCGAGGTTTCTGGGCCACATCACGACCACCCTCTACTTTCTGAGCCAGAAGTTTTCTTTGGCGACAACATGTGGACAGAAAGTGGAATCTCCTTTGAACTGAAAATCTTTGGTGGTCGCATACACCCTTTATCCAGCCGAATCGACTGTAAATTTGGACTGGCTTGCCTGGACTATCCGCTCAAAGAGCTCTACGACAAGGATGACAATGTCTTGTACGCTTTACCAATGGAATACATTCTCAAGCTCCAACAAAAGGAGACTTGGGAACAGGACTTCAGCAAGACTGGCGATGATGTTTTCTTCGTTCCTCGCACTGGTGGCAGATCAATAGAGATTAACGGGACCAATCTCATGATTTGGGAAGACGAGAACGATGCAGATATTTCAGATCACATCGATAATGAAGATACAGAATGGATGCGCATGGATGATGGTTCCATCGCAAGGAACCCGAAAGCTAGCAATCGCAAGTCACAGCGTCAGCCCGTGGTACCCCGATGGAATCCGTATAGCAATCAGAAACGGAAGAATGTTGTTGAAGTAAACGCACCTTGTGTTTCCAAGGAGGTGGTTGAGATTAGAGACGAGGAAGAGAAATCACCTACAGGTTTAGAAGTTCCGGAAGATGTAGAAGGTGGAAAAGGCGGCTCGGACCAGGACATGATTTGAAGTCAGGCTTTTTTGTCGTACTGGAGTACACTGGGGCGTAACGAACAAACGGGAGGAATCATTGCACTCATAATCATCAGTTGGATACCATTGCATCTATGGGGGCGCTGTTGTCTTAAATCTTGAACTGTTATTAGCTCTTTTTACATCTTCATGAAGATATACCACGTGATTCTGTAGAAACTATCGAGCAGAGCCTTAAACCATGCTCTGTCCCCTTTCATGGGTATCTAGAGGGGATGAGGAAGGACGGGCTTGACCATTTTAGAGCTAGCGCTGTGTTCGCTTAGGTTGCAGCGTGAATCTTGGCAGAGTCACTGAGTCCGAATTCTGCTTCCTGACACGACGGACGCCCAACGTTAGCATTCTCGCCGAGTCTTCCCACGACGTATACCTCCGACTTCACGATGGCGGACACTCAGAAGGATGTGCTGTTCAAGACAGTACAGATCGATGCTTTGGTACGTTGGAAAAGCGCAGAGACAGCACCCCACTGTGCGCCCCGCTATTGTGCCATCAAGATGCTTTTCTCAAGTGCGCTGCAAGAATGAGAGGCTGACGTTTGGCCTTCAGGTTGCGATTAAGATTGCCACTGCTAGCGGCAAGTCGTTCCCTTCGATTGCGACTGGCAGCATAGTCGGTATGGAGAAGAACAATGTCTTGGAGATCACAAACTCTTTCCCTTTCCCCGACGTCTCTCCCGCACAGGCCGATGGACAGAATGAGACCGCCGCAAACCTTGCCGCAGCCGCCCCTCGCGCGAAGCAGAACATTGCCTACAGCAACGAGATGATCAAGTTTCTTCGTGAAGTCAATGTGGATGCGAACAACGTGGGCTGGTATACCAGCACAAGCATGGGCAACTTTGTCAACCTGAACACAATCGAGAACCAATACTTCTACCAGAGCCAGCCAAACGAGAGAACTGTTGCCTTGGTCTACGATGTGAGCAGGAGCTCGCAAGGTACCCTGAATCTGCGCGCATATAGGCTCTCGCCCTCGTTTGTTACGGCATACAAGGAGGGCAAGTTCACGACTGAGAGGTATGCATGCACATTCACATAGCCGGAGAGTAATGCTAACAAGTGCAGTCTACAAAAGAGCGGCCTTCGCTACCACGACATCCTAGTCGAGCTTCCAGTTACCATTCACAACTCACACCTCCTCACCTCTCTTCTCCACCAACTGCCATCGAGCGCACCAAAGGAGGAGCTCAAGTTCCCACCCAACCTAGCTGCTCTGCAGCAAGATCCCAACATCCCTCAGCCACCTCTGTTTCCCAACTACGACTCGCTTGACCTCTCAATCGACCCGTTCCTGGAGAAGACGTGCGATCTACTCCTCGAAAGCATTGAGAATCACCATACTGAGATCAACAACTACCAATACTACCAGCGATCTCTCGCTCGTGAGCAGGCCAAGATTACCGCCTGGCAACAAAAGCGCAAAGCAGAGAATGCTGCGCGCACTGCCTCTAAGCAGTCACTCCTCCCAGAAGACGAGTGGCAGAGGCTATTCAAGCTGCCCCAAGAGCCAAGCAGACTAGAGACGCTCCTCAACTCGAGGCAGGTGGAGCAGTACTCAAGGCAGGTAGATGGCTTCACGGCGGGTGTCACGTCCAAGATGTTTGCTGTCAAGAGCAATTTGCTGCCTGGAGAGTAAATGGAGGTGGGTTTGGTTGTGTTTATGATTATGCTTCTCTTCGTCACGGCATGGGCATGGCGTTGCGGGTTAGCGGTTCCTTTGATGGGACTGGGTTTGATCTTTTAGACGAGAGGAAAAGGGCGGATATGCGAAGAGACGTTTGTAGTGTGTGCTTGAGTATCGAGATGACCCAAAGTTGGCGGTGCTGCCAAAGCGTTGAAGCTCAAGCGCTGCCCAGTCAGGCGGCTGAATGCTGTTCTAGGCGTGCAGCTGGACAAAAAGCCACATACAGAGCTGAATCAGACAAAGAAGTAAACAAGATAGTGTCGCGACATAGACTAGGGACTCTCCATGTGAAGCGCGTGCCTCGAGCTGGAATACATACATATATACTTACATACACATACGCATACTCAGCAATATCAGGCGGCAAACCGGCTATCGGGGACCATCGGGAAAGCAGCCTCTCTCACGGAAACGGCTTGGGCTAAAGCAGCGTCCAACAACGGCGCCATCATGCAACAAGCCTCTTCGCCCGTCCTCCAGCAGCAGCTTCGATTGCACCCTGAGTCCCTTCAGACGCTCCACCAGTCGACCGATGGTACGCTGTACCCCCACCACCAGGGGCTGCCCGAGCTTCAGACCCTACACACCACCGACATAGTATACCAGCAATCATACGCCCTGACCGGCCCGCCTCAACCACAGCCTTCGTCGCATGCCCTGCCCGTCCACTTTGAGCAGCGTGGCCTGCCACCCTCTGGACCCTATCCACCATTCCCGGCTGCAAGCTACCAGCAACATGTCGCCAGCCCGCGTTTCATGGATGCGCCCCCTCCCCCGCTCCAGGAACATGCCCAGCAACACTACCATATCGCTGCACCCGAGGCAGCGCAAAAGCCAATTCAGCAGCTCCCCTTCTCGCCGTCTGTGCCGACCGCACTCCAAACGACCCACCCGTTGCCACAGCACGTAGAACAGGCACCTCTCCAGCAGCAGCCACAACCGCAACCGCAACCGCAACTACAGACACAGACACAGACACAGACGCAGACGCAGACGCAGACGCAGCGTCAGGAAGGGCGCGACGGGTATGTTGACACCGCCCGCCACAATCAAGATCGCGTTGAAGGTTTCTGTACGCATATCAGCTGTCAATACACTACACAAAAGCTGCACAGACTCTTTCAACTCGTCTAGACGTGAATGCTGTTGTTCTGCTAAACAGCTGCTGATAGTATGACAGTGATGACGCCCCATTCTCGAGCCATGGTCAATTTCAAGGCCTCAAACTCATTCCGAACCCGCCAAATTTAGAAGAATGGAGGAATAAGCTTTTTCACGTGGATGACATGATCACGTTGACCGAGGAGCAGTAAGAATTCCCATGCTTATTTGCATGATTGCGCCCTAATCCAAATCAAGGTTCCAAACCTATTTCCCACACATTGACAACATCTACTCGCATCGCTCGACGCAAAAACACAAACGCAAGCGCTTTGTATCCCATTACTGGGACTGCCGACTAAAGGGGCGTCCGCCAGGGACCAAGAAGTCCACAGATCCAGACAAGAAGAAGCGGAAGAGAATAGCACGAGAGCGAGATTTGTGCGATGTGAAGATCAAAATCACCGAGTTTTTTGATCGTCAAGAGTATGAAGAACAGCTTGGACACCGGCCTCCAGGTACCGAGAATGACGGACCAAGTTCGATACCAACACAACCACCAATGAACCCGGGTCAGGTGGTAGACCAAAATCAGAATCCAAATCCTCAGTTCTTCGGTCAAGGTCCTTTGTTGCCACAGCAGCCAGCTGGAGGTTGGAACATGCCTCCAAATATGAGCGGCCAACCAGAGGTGAACCTACAACAGTATATGCCGCCACCTAGTCTTCCACCCCAAAAGTTCTACACCTTTCAAAGGGTGAACGGGAATGGTGGGAATGGCAAAGGCGATGGCGTTGCGGGGCCACACAAACATACCCTTGAAGAAAGTGATCGAGTGAAGAAAAATAGTGTTATCAGATGGCAGATGAAAGCGGACAAAGAAGATAAAAAGAAATCACATGTAAGCTCCTCATTTCCATTGTGCGTTAGATGTTGCTTTCTCGCTCTGTTGAAAGACCTGGTCATGATAGCGTGTAACGAAGACCTATCATGCCAGGGAATCGAGCGCATACGTCATATTGATGCTTGCCTAAAAACCCTCCACCCCAGCATCTCATATGCGCGGGTTTTGCCCTACTTGCATTTTTGGCCCAGTTTCTTCACCAAACAATCCTCTGGTACTGCAACACAACATTAATGCCTCTTGTTTTCAACCCTATTCGTGTTATTACCCATCAACCACCATCACTCCATACGAGTCGTCTTTCATCTTTTCAGATCTTCTCTCACCAATCTACCTGTTCCCTTGAAACTCAATTCAAGTTACGATTCACTACCATATTTGTACGACATAAGATGACCGATACCAACCAGGGCGGAGATCCTTCCAAGAAGACATACCATAAAAAGGCCACTGGCAATGCCTTGACAACAGTGAAGAATCATTCGAAAGAAGATGATCTCAAGCTGTACGGCAGCGCATTTTGGTAAGTCTTCTATCCAAATCCGAAAGCACGCCATACAACTAGATGACGTCATACAGGCAGTGCTAACATGACCAAGTCCCTTCGTGCAGCGTGTCTGGATATCACTAGAGCACAAGCAAATACCCTATCAGTACATTGAAGTTGATCCCTACAAAAAGCCACAGAGTCTTCTTGACGTCAATCCACGTGGTTTGGTACCTGCGCTAAGGCATGGCCCAACATGGTCAACCCATGAGTCTACTGTCATTATGGAGTACCTTGAAGACCTTCAGAAGGGTCCACCTCTCTTACCTCCTGACGCTCAGAGCCGTGCTACATCAAGACTCTGGTCCGACCACATCAACCGCAACATTATTCCGTGCTTCTACAAGCTCCTTCAAGCTCAGGACCAAAGCGATCAAGTTTCAAATGCCACCGAGTTTCGTAATCAAATCGGAAAGCTCGTCGATGCAGCAGATCCTACTGGGCCTTTTTTCCTTGGTCCCCATATTTCTTTCGTAGACGTGCAGATTGCACCTTGGATCATCCGTTTACGAAGAGTGTTGGGTCCGTACAGGGGATGGCCAGAGGCCGAGGCGGGGAGCAGGTGGAAGCAGTGGGTCGATGCGATTGAAGCGGATAAGAGTGTAAGGATGACTACGAGCACCGATGAGCTTTATCGGGATAGCTACGAGAGATACGCTGAAAACAGACCGGGGACGAGTCAACTAGCAGACGCTGTCAACAGCGGGAGGGGGCTACCTTGATCGTGGCTATGTACTCGAATTGTGGTAGTGTACATGAGGAGGTTAATCCAATTCTTGGTAGTCTATTCTAATGCTAATCTATACAATTGCTGGGCAATGCCCTGACATTGCCCCGACATTAATAACAACCCATGTGTATACGCCTTAACGTTATAATTGTAAGCCTAACACAACTCATGGTGCTAAACGATAAATCACGCAAGATTCGAAATCAGGTATCCATACGTCGATATCTAAGAATGCATTGATCAAAAGTAAAGGTCAGGTACGCGAGCCCTGAACAGCAGCCCACTAGCGCGTTCCAGTGAGGGGCACCTGTGCGACCGCGGGGCAGCCGCAAGCAAGCCTCAACACCAAGCACACACCCTGTAACTCACCTCTACCTCCAACTTGCAACCGTCAAAATGTTCAAGAAAGAGTCAGCTTCATTCTCTAACCCAAATTTGCACAAACGAAAAACCAAGCTAACAAAACCGCAGCATAACCCCTGGCGCGAAATCCAAAGTAAAATCTAGCGCGCAACGCGGCATCCGCTCCAAAGTCCTCGAAGAATACCCAAAGCTAGAACCCTACATCGAAGACATACTGCCCAAAAAAGAGCAATTGGATCTCGTAAAGCTGTACGTCTTCTTCGTAACGTCCTACATATCCATCTGCAGCAGACGTATTCCCCCTCCCCAAATACCAACCACCACGCCCTTTTTCCGACAAAGATGGATAAAACCTAACAGTAAATTTGCAAATTACTTATAGACCCGACCGCGTATCTCTCTACACCCTAAATTCGACACCCCTCTTCTTCCAGCACATGGACGACGCACTCCTCCCGCACCTCACCCTCGTGCACAAATACCCTTTTGCATTCAACCGTCTGCGCATCGACCGCGGCGCAATCCGCTTCGTGCTCTCTGGCGCTACGCTCATGGCGCCCGGTCTCACATCCCCGGGTGGCCGCTTACCCGGTGCTGATTTGAGCGACGAGGATAAGGAGAAATATGGGGCGGAGGAGCTGAAGGAGGGTGCTGTGGTGGTTATTGAGGCTGAGGGAAAGGAGACGGCGTGTATGGTTGGCGTGCTGAAGATGGGGACGGAGGAGATGAAGAAGGTTAAGAAGGGACAGGCGTGTGAGGCGGGTCATTATCTGGGAGATGGGCTGTGGGGATTGAAGTTGGATTGAGGGGAGAGGAAGCGTGGGATATCAAGTGATGGAGTGATAGGAGCACCAAGTTTACGGATTCATGGATCGAGCAGCACAGGGCTGCGGATATGATTTTATTTTCTGGGAAGCTGGATAGACGTAACAGCTGGCCGCAGAAACTCTTGAAGATCTGTGCCTGCGAACGCGCCTAAGGAACACGCCCAGGTCACAAGAGTCACATAAGTAGAAGCCTTCCAGTCAGTGACAGGAAACCACCAAAGCAAGTGAACATGGTATCATTATTTTTGCTCGTGAAATACACTTTGTAGCAATCATGCTATCGCCTGTACTACACTAGTCGACGACTTATTGGGGGGCGCCTCCTGCTCCGCGACCAGCACCGGCACCGGCGCCTCCGCCTCCACCCATAAAGTTACGGGCCCTAATAAGTTGTTAGCTTTTGTCATTTCTCTTTAGGCCGCTCCACTTACATCTCAGCTATGCTTGGGTCGTTCATGAGATCGGAGATGTTGGGCATGCCACCACCACCGCCACCACTTCCGCCTGCACCTCCTCCTCGTCCACCGCCGCCACCGAATTGCTGAGCCATCTCCGCTATCCTTGGGTTATTCATAAGATTGTTCATCATATCCGGGTTGCTCATCAGGTTCTGAGCCATTTGCCTCATCATCGGGTTCTGCATGAGACCGGCGAGATCAGGCATACCGCCTCCGCCTCCGCCACCACCGAGCATACCAGCCAGCGAAGAGAGGTCAGGCATACCGCCACCTGCACCACCTCGAGGCGCATCGGCAGCACCTACGTCTCCACCCTCTTCTTCCACCTTTCTCTTGGCGGTCTCGTATCCCCTACGCATGACATCTGAGCCACCACCCTCAGCATCCATACCGGACTTGTACGCCTCCATAGCACCCTTTGCGTCACCAAGCACGAACTTTGCGAGACCAAGACGTGACCATGCCTTGGAGTAGTTAGGATCGGCAGCGACTGCCATCTCGGCGTCCTCCTTGGCCAGCTCGTGCTTGCCCTGACCCGAGTACGCAGCGGCGCGGTTGGAAAGGTAGATGGGGTTGAGTGGTACGATTTCCAGTGCAGCAGTGTAGTGCTTAACGGCAGATTCGTAGTCCTTCTTCTTCATCGCCTCGTTACCCAGTCCCTTCAGCCTCTCAGCTTCATCCTTGTTGGGCCCTCCAGGTCCTGATGCGCCAGCAGCAGGCGTCTGCGGTGTTGCTGGGCGAGCCTCCTTTGCAGATGAACCGCCCTCGGTGGTCGCAGTTGTTTTTCCCTTGAGCTTCTCGTAGACATTATAGATTGCGAGTAGGTTCTGGTCACCAATTGCGTCCTTCTTCGCAGCCTGGTCGTCGAGGTCGACCTTGAACGCCTCGCTGATGCAGTTGGCGGCAACCTCGAGCTGTTCCGCGTCATCGGGCGCTACTGAGCCATCAGTCTGTGAAGTCTGGAGGAAGTCGATGATCGCAAGCGCAAGGCGCTTCTTAGATTGGAAAGCCTATTGTTGTCAACTAAGTTTACTTGCATAGAGTCGGGCAGTTTACCATGATGGCTGTATGTGTGCTGTCTGAAAGCGTGTCGCGAACTGGCTGTAGAGTGTTTTGTACTATTTCACTCTAGCAGTACACTTTGTGACACGTGTTTTACACCGTACGGAGGTTGTTGTAGATTGTGAGTGTGGCGCGATAGCATTTCGACTCGAAGCTTCCTTCGGACCATTGGCGGGGCAGCTGGTCAATGCCAAGCTCTACTACCTCTGGTCTCTAGGTTGGCGTGGGGACATGCCATATGACCAGAAGAAAGGGATCTTTTTCTCGGCAAGAAATTTATATGGTATCATTCACGCTGCTAGATGCTATCATGGTACATGTCTACTCTTACAGGTCCCCACTGCTATAAACACATAATAGAAGGGGAGATGGTGGTATCTGTGAGTGCTTTAGTCGTCACTCAATCCTTCCCAAGCGGCCTTGGGCTTCTCTTTTGGCCAAAGAGAACTGAACCAAGATGATCCTGTTGGTACAGAAATGGCCTTTACACGCTCTTCAACCTCGGCGTCCAATGCGAAGCGCCTCATGCGTTCTGCGATGCGCGGATCCAATACCATGTCCTCTAGTAAAACCCTCTCTTTTGTCTCTCCTTCTTCCCGCTTCTTCGCGCTCTTGTGCCAGTCTGGCTCTTCATGTGCGAGTACTTGTTTCTGTTCTGGCTCCCCGTCGATACCCTCACCTGAAGACTCGAAAGGTCGATACGCACCCAGAACTGCAGCTGCAGTCTCTTTACCAGCGACTTCCGCTACCTTTCGCTGATTCAAGAAGCGGTACATGCGGATTGGGAAATTAAAGAAGCCGAGAAGGTGCGGGAAAGGAATGATGGCCGCAGGACCGAGGGCCTGTGGGCAGTTTGGAGAAAGCGTTGCGTTCTGATATTCGGCTGTCGAGATAAAAGGTGGGGGTTGTTTTTTCTTCGTTTTCTTCTCTTCCTCTTTTGGCTTTTCTGCCTCTTCTAGCTTTTCGGGATTGGTGATTGCTGTGGGAGATGCGTCGTCGGCTGTAGCAGGTGTGGTGGTAGTGTTTTCCACTGGCTTTACCTCTATCAACGGTTCTGGCGCTGGCGGAGGGTCCAATGGACCCAACCAGCCCTCATGCAGTCCCCGCACATATTCTTTCCATGTGTGTCTTCCGATAACAATATCTCCTCCAGGGCCAGGCCACTCGCTTACTCCTGCTCTTTGCCTTAAGCCTTCCAGATCCTCCGCAAGACCTGGTTCTATGGGCTCAGCAGTTGGCTCTCCTCTTCTCTTCCTCAACTTTCGTATCCGCTCTGCTAAACCTGCTCTGACATCCCCTTCTCTTCGACCCTCAACCGCATCCCAATCCATCGCTGCTGCAACAAGAATAGGCTTAACATACTCGTGAAAGTGATCGCGCGCAGACACCAAGCCATCCATCGGTGGTGCAGATAGATATACCGTGAGCTTTCGGGGCAGCTGATGTACGTCGAGTGGCTCATGTGCAATATGCTCTACCACCGTTGCCCATTTCTTTTGTATGCGCCTTTTCTGCCGGCGATCGTACGTTACCGCCGCAGTCCATGATCCAGTAATAGAAAGGAATATCATCCAATTGCGCGACGGTAGCTTAAAGCGAAAGTTTGGCAGACCTGTGACTGTTAGTTGGAAGCCTATTACCAGGCAAAAGAAGAGAGAAAAAACGTACCCATCATTCTCCAGACGGGATTTGGAGGCCTTGGACGTTTCCCAGACCCTGGGGATGCCCCGCCAGCAGGCGGGGTCTGCGCACCTGGTTCGGCCATGGTTGGTGTTTTTGGCTGAGATGGCTGTTGGAGTGTTGCTTTGCGCATCCAGAAAATTTCCCGACTTGTCGGCAAAACCGGAATCGAATCGGAACGGGCGACCTAGCCTAACACCGTTCCCGATCCATTCTCGCTCCAGCTCAACATTCCCTGATGAATATGCAGTAGTCAACCATTTACAATCTTTATCATAACATGACTTGGAGAATTGGTACACACTGTGTTGTTCATTCTGTGTGTAAGGGTAATTTAGAAACCACCTGCTACCTGCGTATGCCTTGAGAGATAGTTCGGACGATTACTCTGTTTGGAAAAAGATAACCTCATCATAAGCACCAAACAAATGCAAGCTTCACCTTCAAGTTAAATTGCTATCTATGAATATGCTTGAGTTTTGTTCCTGTCACAGTGCCTCAACGTGGGCCAATACAGAGTTTCCCAACAGAGCATATATTCATCAAGCGAGCCGCTATAGCCAATACCCTTCAAAGTCGCCATGCGTGAGGTACGTCCAAAGGACGGAGGTCAGATTCTTCAAACTACGTTCCAATTCCGACAATGCACGTGAAAACATGAGGCGCACGATTTTGCCGGGGGTCCCTGCCCCACCATTTACGTAGGCGATGGTGGGACTGCACACAGCAATCTTGTCGTAGCTGCGAATCTTCTGAATCACTTACTATATAATGTGTCTAAATATTCAAAATTCCATCAAAACAACATCAAACACCTTACGGTGGTATGGTCTAGTGGTATGACGTCGCGTTGTGGCTGGCGGACAACTCTGTTGTCCCGATCCAGATCCGCGCCAGCCTGGGTTCGAGTACGTTCAACCTCACAAAACATTGGTGGTCCTGAGACATCTTCTAACATGTCTACAGTTCCCAGTACCGCCAAGTATTAGCGACATTCTTTTTTTGTTCTTGCAGTGTCCATCCTGAATATTCACATGTAAATTGTCCAGTGCTGACGAGCAACTTTATTTTTATTTCTTATTGTGAATATCGATTGGCGCAGTATGAATCGTTTAGCTCGTATAGAATGTACAGGGGGCCTTGTAAGATAAGCATAAATTAGACGCTTGCGTATCAACAATTACCGATAATCTTCGGTGCAGCGTAGATCACAACAAAGAGTCTGGAATACTTTTTTTGGCAACAGGAAATATGGTTTATTGTCTTGTATTTGTTCTCTAGATGTACCTCTTGACTATTACTTGAATCAACAACAGAACATTTAGATAAGTTGTTGTATGCAGTCGTGCCATTCAAGTCAAACAACCAAACGTGGATGAATTGTTTCTTCCTCAGAGTCAAGGTGGCTAACAATCTCACCACCAGCTAAGAGTTTCCGGAAGGTGCAGTGTTTTGCCTGCAAAATACTGTATTGAAAAAAAAGCGTGCTACGTGTTCGACAAGCCCAAAAAAACTGGCGCGGAAGAAGCGGTTGGACTGCATGTTACCGTATGTCAAATTTCCCATTTCCCCCCAAAATAAGCGTGGGTGTATGGAATCAGCGTGGAACGCAAACGGACTCTGTTGAGTGTCGGCCAGACAGAGTCTTATAATCATGGGAGGAGGGAGGAGGGGATTGACTAATGCATTCTGTGTAGGCAGAACAAGTCACATATGACGATTCTCGATTATATATGCGCTACTGGTATGACAATTGTGGGACGCATAAAGGTACTGTGTGAACCCTGGGACGAAAGCGTGTAGACAGCTCTGAGACATCTCTGAGAGGTATGGTTCAAAGCGTGGTCTGGTATACGGATAGGATTTGTTTTGTGAGTCGTGGGCTGAAGAGAACGCTGAGGCGAGGAGAATCGGCTTCGATAGGGATATCGAACGTGAGATTGCGGACTTCGCGGTTCATCAACGGGGCGCTGAGTTGCGAGGGCGGGTTTCGGGTGGTTCGAAGAACGTGCTGGCAGTGATTTGCGGTTGGGTTGGACAGAGTTAGATTGGAGGACAAACGTTAACTTGGAGAACTCCCTGGGGGAGACAAGGCAATTATTGACGGCGAAGGCTTTCTCGAGGACATTTCTAGTCACAACTTAGGAGTATACTTAATCAGAGATGACTAGTAGTATTATTGCTTCGACTTACAGCTTGAAGACAAGATAAAGTATGGATACATGATTTGAATTCGACGCCTCGACAAGGACAAGGTAAATTTTGGACGCACAGAAAATGTAAACTACCAGTTCTCATGCGTAATTCTGGGGAGATGGGACATCGACGTGCGTGTCTCGTTTGGGCTGTGGCCGAATCAATGAACGGGGGGACACTCCTCCACGGGTCCCCCCGTCCATCTATGCAACGGCTGTCAAAGGTCGGCTTGTCGGTTGTGCGGAGCGATCTCCGAAACGTAGCGTAGTATTTCTCATGACTGTCTCACCGGCTCTTTTCTCTCGTTGGTACGTCTGCCGTCCTTGGCTCTAGCTCCTGTGTATCCCCGCTGCTGCCAGCACCAGCACCAGCACCAACGCCGCCAGCACTCTCAGACTCGGTCTTTTCTTCATCTTCAATGCCGCTGACGCTCCCTCTCCTGCTCTTAGTCGGACTCTCATCAGCACTAGGCCTGTTGCCCCCGAGCTCCGTGGCAATCTGCATAAGCACATTGCCATGCGTAATGGTTTCGACAATGTCCCGCGGCTCCTCACCCGCCCTGATTCGTGCTAGTGTCTCGGACGCGTCCTCGTACGGCAGCGACTTGAGTAACTCGAACAGCTGTTCTAGGTCCTGATGCTTACGCTTGGTCTGGGCAGTTTCCGTTTCCTTGTACTGACACTGGCTGTCACGAGCCGCACACTCACTACACTGAGGGCGCTCGCCATTACACTAGAAAGGTACACATCAGACGCCGTCTATACCGCTTTGCTTGTTCATGCAGGCACTAAATCTGTACCTTGGTTTTGCGAGTTCTGCATGCCGCGCAAGCTAGGGTTACGCGAGCTCGCTTTGACTGTGTGGGCGGAGGCTCACTCCTGGGTGATGTTGCGGGGAGCAGAGCACGAAGAGGCCGGCCCCCAGCACTTTCCCCTGGAGCAGCTGAATTTGACTGCTGTGATTGCATGTCACAGGGGGCCAACAGAAGCCGACTGGGGCAGAAGCCGCTTGTCTGCTCGAGAGACAGAGGAGCCGGGCGAGCCTCGAGCACAGAAGGGGAGGGTAGGAAAGAGTTCCACAGACCAGCGAGTGGGATAAAATGGTAGTAGTAGAGAAGTGCGGGTGCGACCGGTTCCAAATATGAGAATGTGACGAAAGCACTGGACCGACGTAGGGTTTGGGGGAAAAAATTGCCGCGGTCTTGCCTGTACGACTGAAGAGACTGGTGGTCTTTCTAGTCTTCACCCTCTGAAATGTTACTGTTACCCAACCAGCCCCGATTCGGGCACTCAGGCACTCGACATTCTTTCCGTATCGAATTGCTGAATGTAGCCCGAGCCCAGGTCCTCGCAGCGTGTCTGCGTCCGCATACGTGTAAGAAGGCCGGCTATCCGTCCGCCAATCAGATTGCGCGCTCAGGGCAGTTTGCCACTGCGCCTGCGTCCATCTAATCCTGTCTACAGGCACATAGCGGCACGACGATTAATCCAGTAAAGCCCAAAGAGTCATACATGCTTCTTTTCCAACCGCCAGTCAAAATGGTTGGAAGGAGATTCCAGCTGGAGGTATACATCCATGACGGCCCTGCATACGCCCATGCTCAACGCTCCCTACCCTCGAGCGCCGGCGAGGTGGAGCCGCTGCTGCTGTCCGTAACATGTTTCTTTTATTACTGTCTTCTCTGTCAGTCGCCATTGCCCATGCTGGTCCAGAGGCAAATTTTGCTGGCGGCCACAGTAGAGGGCTCTCATCAAACAGGTTTGTTCCCACACAAGCCACGTGATGTTCGTCCCCCCTCCCCCATCTCGCTAGTGTTTGAAGACTTTGTGGTCTGATTGATAGACAGAGAGAAAAAAAGATAGCCACCTGCCGCTCCAGGGTGGGGTGCATAGTGGCCATTTTTGACGTTCCAGAAGTGCATAGTCTCGCGCCTACGCGGTATGCAAAGATGGTACATTAGGCGCACTCCGCTTTTTCCCGTTACAGTCCTGTCATCAAGGATTGCTTATAGGGCTATGTCCAAGACAAACGGAAGGATTGCGTAAGGGGGAGCCGCTGAGCAGATCAATATGCGCGGTATGCCTTGCGCGGAACGTCCTGCGCGGGATACAGTCCGCGGAGATGCGATCGAGATCTAAAACAGACCTCACATCTCGCCTGCAGCTCTTGGCTAATATTGTCACTTACACACTGTACATGTGTGTTCCACTTGGGGTGGCGAGGCGGAAACAAAATGGCGAGGTGGACACAGCGTTTATTCCCGTGAAAACAGTAGCTTGGCTTGGCCTGTGGTGGAGAAGACGGGGGGGTTTGTACAAAGCAGCAGGTGCTAACAACGATAGATGGGTGCTTCAACACCCTATGCTCAGGTTTTGGCCTGGAAAGTTTTAATCTTCAAAAAAAATGCAGCTGACATAGCTCACCGTAGACGCTTACCCATGTACATTTGACATTGATCTGCATACCTACACTATGGACGCTAACCAGAGAACTAGGCGTAATATCAACATGTGTGCGGAAAATAGGGATGGCGGATAGGTCCAGTGCAGGGATCATACATAGTTCCTACTATTTCTGGTTCACAACTCCGGCGTCAATCTACATTTTTTTTTGTTGGGAGTGCTAGGAGTAACAAGTCAAAAACACACACACACATGCACACATACACATACAACAAAGCGTACACGGCAAGACAATCATTTTCCCTCATAACAGTTATTATTTTCCTATCCCTATCATTCCGATGCTGTTCAATACTCGAAGTCATCATCAACACTAGGCCCCTTGTTCTTGGCCACGCTTTCCTGCCTTTGGTACATTTCCGCAATCATACGACTTGAACTCGCCTGATCCGGCTTCTTGTCCTCCCTCTCCTTGATGAAACGCGGAAAGCGTAAGCTGACACCCTTGCCACCGCCGCCAACTTCAGCCGCAGCTGCCTTGTACCGCGGCGACAAGGTGAGGTCTGCAGTCTTGACCTCCCACACATATCGCGGCTCGAACCACACGTCAGGCTGGTCTTTGTTACCAGTCGAATGTGTGTAGAATGGCTTCGGGCGATCGATGACAATCTCAGAAAGCGTCTTGTGCAGAGTTTCCAGGATGGCTTCAGAGAAACCAGTACCAATGTTGCAGACTGTTTCGTACTTTTCCGTCGAAGGATTGTAGCAGGCAAGCAAAAAGGCACCATACCAACTGGTACGCTTGCCCTTGCCGTAGTAGGCTCCCAGCACTACAAGATCCAGTGAATCACCCACGCCGGCAAGGTAGTCCTTCTTGACCTTGAGCCAATTCTGCGAGCGCTTGGATGGCTCGTAGTAAGACTCTGGGCCGTCCAACATCTTGACCATGAGACCTTCGCAGCCTTCCTTTACTGAGTCTTCAAGGAGTGTTTGGATCTCCTCTAGTTCGTTGGTGTTGCCATACTTGGCAAATGCAAACTCGCCTTCGACAAGCACGAAGGCTTCTTTGAGATGCTCGCGACGCTCACGGAATGACTTTGTTACCAACGCCTAATTATGTCAGCAATCGATCACTAAGCAAGAGGTGTGATACATACCTCGCCATTGAGATAGAGGATATCAAAGGCAAAAACGCAAACCTTGACCTTGACGTCTTCGACCTTGACATCCTTCCTCTTCCTCGTCATGAGCTGTTGAAAAGGAAGCACCTTCTTCTCTACCATATCCCAGGCAACCGTCTCGCAGTCGAGAACGAAGCTCTTTGTACCTTCTTTAACCCAAGTCGGCAGCTTGGCGAGAATGTCAGGATATTTCTTGGACAAATCCTCAGAGTTGCGCGAGAAAATGTTGGACACGCCGCGCTCGCTCTTGCCAGCACTGGGTGCTTCAGTAGCCAGCTCAATCTTTGCATCGTGAGCGACAAAGTGAATCTGTGCACGCTCTCCGTCATACTTATATTCACAGGTAAAGTCCTTGCCCTCAAAGCGATCTAGCACCTCCGTGATGGACTTTGTTGGCTTGGCAAGCATAGGCTTCAGAGGTACACCGGGCTGTAGGCGACAGTTCTCGCGCAGGTTCATGATGCCGTGCTCAATCATTGCTGGGATGATGACTTCGTAACTTGGCAGCTCGCTGTACACTGTCTTTAGCATAGCTTCGGCTTTGCCCAAGTCCTCCGTCGACGGTGTTTTGCCTTGAAGTGACATCTCATGGAATATCATTGCCTGTGCGACGGCTACGACAACGGTCCTCTCAGCAAGGCCTAATCGAAGCTTACCCTCGAGGGTTCGGACGATGAACTTGGCTTCACTGGGTCCACCTTTGTCCTTCTCAATATCAACGTTCTTGCCAGAGTTGTGCGCATCTGCCGCTGATAGCAGTTTCTTGATTCCATCAACCTTGCGCCCCTGAGCACCTTGTCCTTCGATAGTAGCGATGGCCATCAGTCCCTTGCGCACACCTTCGACTGTCAATGCTTTGGGTTTGAACATGGTGGGTTGTTTTGATCGACTCTTGGCTGCAACAAGGCCCAGATCTCCAATCTCGTTTTGGTCGCTCTTGATATGTTGTAAACTTCGACCGGTACTCTCAGAAATCGCCTTCATAATTAGTGACTCGCCAATACCGAGCTCAATACCTGCATAGTCGGCTGCAAGCTTATTGACCATGAGCATG
This sequence comes from Bipolaris zeicola 26-R-13, assembly GCF_000523435.1. Classification (NCBI taxonomy): domain Eukaryota; kingdom Fungi; phylum Ascomycota; class Dothideomycetes; order Pleosporales; family Pleosporaceae; genus Bipolaris; species Bipolaris zeicola. The sequence continues at coordinate 79,315 of NW_006912111.1, forward strand.
ACAGTCGGCAGCATATCAGATGGAGTCAACCGCAAAACCTGTCTCAAGAACAAGGAGCAGTGTGCAAGAATCTCCAGGCGCTTCGTCGTCATCTCAATCTTCGAAAAAGTTGTGCACAACGCCGCATATGGGACTGGCTCGCCTGGTTTCCAATCGGGATATGGGTCCTTGGTGTTGGACGCAAGGGTTGCCTGTACTTGCTTCCGTGCCTTGACCTTGACCTCTTCAGGCTCCTCTTCAGAGCTAACTGCCTCATCCTCTTCTTGCTCCTTGCTCGATTCGGTTTCCTCCTTTGCTAGTGCAGAAGACTTTTCAGCCTCCTTCTTGCCCTTCTTGCTCTTGGTCTTTGTGGATGCTTCCTCTTCCTCATCTTCTGGCTCTGCAGCCTTGGATTTAGCAGCAGATTTCTTTGACTTGGGCGATGCCTTTTCAGCTTTTGGTTGTGCGACCGTCTTCTTCGGCGAAGGTTTTCTTCGTTGACGTTTGCTTGGAGGTTCCTCCTCAGACTCCTCCTCTGCTTCTTCTTTGATTTGCCTCTTCTTGCCAGTCTCAGAGCTTACGCTGTCGACTTCCATTGCCTCGCCATCTGATTCTACTTGCTCCTTCACCGGCGCTCTGACCTCTGCATCTGAGTCGGCTTCCTCATCTTGTTCCTTCTTCAGGTCCTTTGGCGAGGATTGTGGCTCTTCCTGCGGTGTTGAATCCTTCTTGCTTGACTTCGGTTTCGTAGAAAAGGCTAGTTTCGATTGCTGCTTTGCATCGCCGTTGGGTTTTCCAAAGAACTTTCTATTGAAAAACAATCAGCACTGCATTGCCACCAAAAGACTGTCTAAGGGTATCGTCGCACCCCAGAGTAGTCTGAGAAGACTTTACATACCCAAGTGTAGCTTGCTTAGGAGCCATGGCTGTGAGAGCACCACTGTGATCCGCACTCCAATGCAACGGTAGGCAATTTCGACGTAATAAGCGGGGAGATGAATGCAAAGATCGAGGCGAGGGTTGTAAAGTCAAGGGAAGGCGCGATTTTAAACAGAAACGAGAAGCATTGAAGCGGAGGGGCATGCTCTGTTGGTAGGTAGGGTATAGTTGCCTAGGCAGGCAGGCAGGCACTCTACAAGGCGCGTCGCGCCTGGCTCGCCGCAAACGCGAAAGTCAAGCGGCCCCGGCCCCCAACCCCAACGACCCCTGCTGACATCATTCATCCGACATGGATTAGGCGGCATCGTTGAAGCGTCATGACTTTGCCATTGCAAAATCCCAAAGTCACACCACTGTACATGTAACAAGAAAAACGAAAACATCCTCAAAACTGGCGTCCTACTTCTGGAAACACCGGGATCCTCCACCGCCGCCCACCATGTCTAAACCCTCTGCGCAACCTCAACTCACGCCACAATTCTGCTTCAACCAAACTGCACTCCGAGGTGAGCGCACCCCCTCGATCTCTTTGCCAAATTCTCCCCCCAGCCCACTAACTAATACGCAAGCCGGCTGAACAACAGACTTCCTCCGCATATCCCGCAGCAGCATCGACGACTCGATAACACAGAACCTCAACGCTCTCCTCACCCCGGCGCAACGAGGCTTCGATCCCAACTCGACAAGCACACGACAGCTATCACCGCCGGGCCATCCCAGGGCCCTGGATCCAGAGCAATGTGAAGGGTTCAAGGACAAAGTGCTGTTCCCCAGCTGGGCAGTGCGATCAGATGTACTAGACTATTGCGCCGGCGTTGCGACATCGCCGGATCCAGACGACCCGGACAGTCTTCTACGGCAGATTGAAGATGCCAAAGCGAGAGAGCGCACGGTAGATGAGCGGTTAGATCCATATTCTGGGCGCTACTTTCCTGCAGAAGCGAGGACAGAGAGTCTGGCTACGCTCATGCGCAACGAGCGTGCGGTGGAGAAGATTGTACGCATGCGTACATGGAGTGTGCTGGGCGAGCGATGTGGAATCAGCAGCGAATCGGCAGATGATGCATTTAACAAGTGGAGGGCGGCACGACGGCGCTGAGGGAGCATTATAGAGCTTGGATTAGATAGCATAGTTTTGTTGCATAGCGTGTAATCTCCACTTTGTATAGTAGGCATATGAATGGCGTCTGGTTTCTCCTGCTGCAGTTGTCACTATCAAACAGTCGGCATGAGATGAGCACGCAGCAACGAGAACTCCGCATCGCAACCAAAAGAGCTTGTCAACGATTGCAAAAAATGCTCTAGGCTCTCATGCTTGACACTGAACCGATGCTCTCTGATGCTCGACGTTGATGCCGTCTGAATTCGACGATGATGTTCCCATAAAATTTTTGCAGAGCTTCATCCGCACGAATGCTCACAAGCAACATTTCGCACACGACAACATAGCATCGCATCACTCTCAAATCTCAAGCGCAAAAACACACATTCCATAAATGTGTAGCAAAAAGAATAATGTCCCACACCATCCCACAACTCCAATCCATCTTTTCACGGATAATTGCAATTGGTAAGGAAAGACGGGCGGATATCTCTCTACGGGGCCGGGAACGGAGAACTATCCACAGAGGAAAAGGTAGGATAACTCTCAGCAAGCCGCTTTCGCGGAGCCACGATTGTTTTAGGTATGTAGATTACCAACTGATGATGAGGAAAAAGGAAGAGGGATGGAGGCCGGCTGTGCTTTATAGACCGAGGGAGGCGGGAAGGCGGGGCGGGTCCGTGCGTGGATGAGCGCTAGATTAGTCATCATTTGAGGCTGGGAAAGTGGGCGAAAAATTGTGAGGACATTGAGAAAAATTTACCAAAGGACGCCTGTGCGGTGTGGGCTACAAGTGGGTCAGGCAACACAGATGGCTGGTTGTCAAGGTCGTAGCACAATCTCAGCATCAAATACATATAGCATATCACATCATGCGACAACAACACAGACTCATCACGATGCAGACACAAAGACAATCAAGAGTGGCAGGTTCATGCATGCATTCAAGCTAGCTAGACCCATCCAATAATATCCATCAAGATTCCGTCAGATGGTAAAACATGGCCACCCATCTTTCGACAGATGGCCACGGAAAAACCCAGCAGACGCAACGACAAACACTCTAGTAGAGACGCTTGGGAGGGCTCATGGTGGCCTTGATGGTCAAGGAGCCCACGTTCTGCCATCCCTTCTTAAGCAGAGAGACGAGGTAGTTGATGGCCAACATGATGTTGCCAATCAGCTCATCCTCAGTCATGCCAACGTTGCCGATAGCGACACCCATGCAGAGAACCTTCTTCAACTGGAACTTGATGGTGGACTTGACTTCGTTCATCTTGTTGGCGAGGTCCTCGTTGTGGGAGACGGGAGTAGGGAACTTTCCGGCCTTGGAGAGACCGGGTCCGAGGAGACGGGGAATCTGCTTGATGAGAGCATCGGAGGCCATGAAGGCATCGTACTTCTTGGCGAGCTTCTTGATGAGCTTCTTGTTCTTGTTGAGCTTCTTCAAGTCCTGTATCATTTTGTCAGAAACATTCTGATAGATATTGTGCCATAGTACTCACATCAGTGCTCATGGCATCAACACCATGGTGCTTGGCACGATCGATATCGTGCTGGTCACCGAGAACGCAAATGCTCATGCCTGTTCACCTCCATTAGCTCATGCCCAACTCCAATACTCTCTGCCATCGACTTACGAGGACGGGGAAGCGTAGGGAGCTTGATGGTTCCCGAGAAACGCTTGTCACGCTGGGGGTCGTAGTTCTTAAGGCCGATCTGGAGTTCGACGGTCTCGAGGAAGTTCCTCTTCTTGGTCTCGTTGGAGTACTCGAGGAGCTGTTGAACGTTCGTACGAACGCCGGCGACAGAGATTTTCGACATGTTGGCTGATGTGTCTCCCAGAGGATATCGGTTCCTTTGGTGGCTCTGTCAAGGTTGTTGGTATTGGGAAGAAGAGAGGCGAGTAGCAGTGGATTTCAATGTGGGCGAGGAGGCGCGCTAGCGAATACCACGCTAAACCGCTTTAGTGAAACTAGGCAGCAGTATCTGAATGCAACAACGGTAAATGAGGTTGCGAGTAATGTAGAACCAACAGAATAGATTGATATATGAGTCACAATTTGTCAGGCCATGTATCCCTTTTGGAAAGATAGATTCATCAATTCATATGTCCATCTCCTGCCTGTATGTTGTACAGTTCCTGTCAACCACTTCACAAGACGAAAATCCAATGCACAAGGTCGTCCCATACTTCCACATTTCTCGCACGCCCGTAGGCAGAATAACTATAGTAATATACAGTCGCTTTTTGCCATGCATGGATGTGCACTACGCCATGCAATGCCCCAAACTCCTCGCCATGACCATCAGAGTCAAAGAAGAAAAATAATAACGCAAGAAGTAGCACATGCCACAAAAGACTGCTGCTACGGGTATCCCATATGAGAAACCCTAACGCCGAATTCACACCGTTTCCATAAGTCAAACCAGATCAAACCAAGGGGTATGTTGCGCACACAGGCTACCGTGCCAAATGGAGTAAAAGCCGAAGCCGTAGATATACAGAAGGCGAGAAAGGGTTGTTCAGGACCACTGGACATACCCAGGCCAATTGTCAGAACTTGTCAAAGAGCCAGCGCATCATTCGCCATCTCAGTGCATGAGCTGTTGGTTATTTGCCGCGTCGACAACATTGTCGGAGAGATTGATCAAGAGTTGAGCAAGGCAGCGCTTGGTGGCAGCGTCGTCCCGCAGAACAGAGGAGAAAGTAGCATCTCGGAGCGGCTCGGGTAAGGACTGGCGCAGCGCCTCGCGAGCGCGAGCATTATCGCTCAAGCTGTCTAGGGTTAGATGGAGGACGGGGAGGTGAACGACAAAGCAACTTACCGGAGAAAGCAACGCACAACGTGCTTCAGTAAGCGAACCGTCTGTTGCTCAACGAGCTGATTGACCATATTGCTCAAGACGGTGCCTACGGCATAGAAACGCTCGTAGGTTTGGCAGATATATGCAAGTCCAATGTCGTCCAGCAAGATCTTCTGGACAATGAAAATCGCCACAGTCTTGCTGAGTTCCGAGCCCGTCTCCATGATACGGAGACAAAGTGGGATAATCTCAGTAGTGAGAAGGAAATTGATGACTTCAGAAGAGTCGTTCTTGACCAGAGCGCCAATTACACCGAGAGACGTAAGACGTAGGTATTCGAAGGGTCGTGATTTGGACGTCGTGTTGAGAAACGGATACAGGAAGAGCGGAATGTGCGCTGTTAGTCGTTAGCCAGTTTAGTACAATACGGGACGTGTAACATACCACTCAAAAACAGGCCACGGGTTTCAGTATGAGAAGCCACGCATTGAAGAAGCGCGAGAGCATTGCAGACACGGTTAGATGCTGCGGCGGTCAATTGCGAAGGGTTAAGCAGCGGGTAAACGGAGATGATCTCTTGGAGGAGAGAAGCCATAACACCTAATGGAAAGTGATTAGCACTGCATTTGAAGTGTTAAACATCTGGCAGCTATACCGAAAGAATGCCAGAGAATCAGAGCCAGCTCGGGGACCTGCTCCCGCTTCTTGCTCAACTCCAGAAGCGCGGCCTCCCTAGTAGCAGGCTTCATAAGCTGGGTTACCCATTCCAACACGCGCCTATTCTCATCAGTCATGCCGACATCGGCTGCCTGGACGTCGTTGGCAGGTCCTCGGGGAACGGCGTTGTTTCCGGGCAGCGTGGAGCCATTGTTGGCCGCAAGCTGCTGGTGGTACTGGCGCTGCGCAGCTGCTTGAACCGCCTGAGCCTGCTGCTGGGCATGCAACTGGGCGGCCTGCGCTTGATGCTGTCCATGTTGGGCTACGTGATGTTGCGGCTGCTGGTGGTGGCCCTGACCCCACTCGCCATACTGTTGCTGATGCGCGAGGAAATGTTGCATTGGCTGCGGGTCGTAGCGGTTTCGCGGGTATTGCGGGGTATTGGTGAGATGAAGTCGTTTACGCGGGTCTAAATAGAAAGCGACAAGCGATCAAAGAATAGGCTGGTGGGTCGAAGGGTAGGCGATGGAGACTGGGGCGTGGTGAGTCTGTTCTGGCTGCACTCGAGAGATGAGGCCGCGAAGCACCCCACTGGCGCGAGCGCCTTGGCGCCTGCGGGAGCTTGTGCTTTCGACGGAGATCGACAGCGCATCCGCATCAGGTGCAGCTTGGGCAACAGTATAACGTTTGTAAGTGCGCCAATCAAAGTAATACAGTGAAGGCGCTGAGGCAGCAGTGAGAGGAGCACGAGTCACCGCAAGGGTCCAGCCAGGTCACGACCCTGTAAAGGGGAGAGAGAGCTCGATTCACAATTCATTGATATCAGACTTCTAAGATTCCCATCTGCTCCGACCGCTCCAACCATTACAGGGCAAATGACAAATGAAATTCGTGGGCGGTGGTTCTACTCATAAGAAAAATCTGCTCCCAAACCCTTCTGAACCAAGAGAAAAAGAGAAAAAGAATTATAGTGCATAGTTGAAGTTCCAAAAATTGACGTCTGCCTGCCAATATCCGAAGTGAAAAAAAAACGTCAAAAACTCTCCTACTCCCCTTACAACAAAGAATCATCATAGCCTAAGCTCTGAAAGAATAGTTTGAGCCATGTTCTTGTACTGCCAAGTTCCTCCATCCACCTTCTTAAATTGAATACCATGCAATGTCAACAGAGGGACTTTGACGATCAATATCTCAAACACGAGGTTCATGTTGGAGCCCATGTCGCTTTGTACATGCGTCGACGTTTCGCCAGCAGGTACTGCACGTCGTGGTCGTCGCTCGTCACGGTCTTCACTGCCATCAGACTCATCAGTATTCGTATAGCTGCGGTCTGCGGGAGATGGTCGTGAGCGTGATTTTGGTGTGTTGGGATTGCGGGTCTGGTCCCGTAGTTCGTCACGCTCTTTGTCACCACCAATGAAGCCCCCAAAGCTGATTCTCCTCTTATGTCCTCCGACGGGTGGCGATGCAGGCGAATCCATCGCCCTATTCATGTCGATACTAGGTGAGTGTCGACATCTGAATCCACCCTTGATTTCAGTCCATTCTACGCCCAGCTGGTCTAAAACCCTGATCAAGTCATCTTGAATGACGGTGAGCGGCTTTGTGCTGGTAGTAGAGACGCTGAACAAGCCCTTGAGAAAAACGGGCTTGACGGCATCTGGACTCCGACTGGCTTCTGCTTGCGCTTCTGCAAGTTCTGCATCCGTCTCCTCGGGCACATTCGCTTCCTTTGCCTGCTCTCTCTTAGCGCGTCGGGCCTGTATGCTCTCTCTTCGCGCATGACCCAGAGACTTCGCCCGCGAGGTCTGACTATGTCGTGAGCTTGAAGAAAGGTCGTCCGAGGCAGCATCGTTGGCTGCTCGAGTCTTGTTCGCACTCATCTCGGATCTGTCTGATCCGCTTGTGGGTGGAGGATTTCCGGGATCTTCTGAAGATCGTCCCCGTCGACTGAGTCGTCTGCGCAGATCTGCCGAGTTAACACTGGTGGAGCGGCCAAGTGCTTTCAGTTTGCGGGCGGCAGTGTTGCTAGTTCCAGGAGGTGAGAGCAATTCAGGCTGGTTATTGGCGTTGGCGGGAAGATGTGAGGCTGATCCTGCATCACGATCGCGTGTCCGTCGAATACTAAAGCTCTTCCTTGGAACTGAAGTTGGGGGCGCAGAAACTACCTCAGGGGGACCTGAAATTGCAACAGCTGGCGTGGGTGGTGGTGGCAACGGTTCCACCTTTTCCTTGTCATGGCTGCGATACTTTCTAGTACTGAAGCGACGCAAAAGGCCAGCGGCGGCTCCCTCCTTCTTTTGCTGCTCAACTTGTGGGGGAAGAACCGGTGGCAGACTGTTTAGATCCACTCTCTTCAGACTGTCGGTAATATCGTCCTCACCATGTGTCCTTGCTCTAGGTCGTGATCGCCCGCCTGTAGGCTTCTCGCCCGCCATTTCGTAAGTTGCTGAATTGGTATACGCAGCTGGTGGTGCTGGGAGGTCCGGCATTTTGAGTGGCTTCTCTTCTGGAGCCTGAGGGATAGCCACCGGGCCTGGGTCGGCGGTCTCGAGCCGCTCACGATCTCTCTTTTCTTTGACGAGGAAGTAAACCGACAACAGAGGGCTGTATGCATTCACGGGATCCAATCCTCTTTGGATATCTTCAGAGGAAGAGGCCGTCAACTGCTCTCTGCTCCCAATTGAATTCCGCCTCTTGTAAAAGTCAAACATTCCCCTCTTCTTTTCCGTGTCTGGCGTCTGTGCGGTAGCCTTGCGTGCTGCCAGTCGCACAGCACGTTGATACTCTTCCGACTGGATCACATTGGTCAATTGCGCGGTGATGTATTCAGTTGTGCCGAAGTCGAACCCCTGCATCTTCTCAACAACTTCAGGGTCCAGGGGCAGTTGAATGGGTTCTCGATGGGGCAGGTAGTTTTCTGGGGGGCTGTTAAAGCCCTTTGTCAGCCAGGGATGGACCATGATCTCTGAAAGTGTCAGTCGCTGGGCGGGATCCGTCTGCAACATCCGGTGTATTAGATTGCGACATTCTATGCAATGTTAGTATAGATCGAAATATCGATTGGTGACCAAAGCATACCAGTAGAAAGCCATGGTGGATAGTCGACATGCCCCTTTTTTATTTTTGCGTGCAGCTGGGGCATGCTCTGGTCGTCAAAGGGCACCTTTCCGCAGACGAGGACGTAGAGAACAATACCAAAACTCCAGACATCGACTTCGGGGCCGGTGTACTGCTTAGCCTGGAGGAGTTCGGGGGCGGCAAAGTACAAACTTCCACAAAAGGTTTTGAGCTGGTTCCGGGGAGAGAAGAGATTGCTGAGACCGAAATCGATAATCTTGATATCGCCCATTTTACTGATAAGAATGTTTTCAATCTTGAGATCGCGGTGGACGATGCTGTTTCGGTGGCAGTAGTCAAGGGCACTGGCAATCTGGCGGGCAAACTTGCGAGCCTGCTTTTCCTTGAGACGGCCGTGAGAGATGATGTAATCGAGCATCTGACCGCCATTGACAAACTCAAACATCATGTACCAATGGAAGTTTGTCCGGACGACATCTTTCATGCCGCAGATATAAGGGTGGCTGAGGAGGCTGACAATGGCGGCCTCTCTGGCGGTGCGGACTTCTTTGGAGTGGTCGGCTCGCTCACGATCAGCAGCGCTCTGATGCTGATCTTGCGACTGGCGAGGCACAATCTTGACGGCGGCCTAGAAGAGGGGGTTGTTAGCAGAGGTGGGTGCATGGTTAACAGACGCAACATGCCCATGGGCCAGGCCAATGGGCGTGGGACCATGTGGGCGGCGTGCAAAGGGACGCACCTGTTCTCCAGTTTCGACGTTCTTGGCGAGCTTGACCTTGCCCATGCTGCCGGCACCGATTGTCTTGCCTAGCGCCCATGTTCCGGTGGCCGGGGCGGTGATGGTGGTCCTGCGCTTGTTGACGGGCTGTTGTTGCACCGTTCGGGCATCGACAGCTACGCCGTTGATGGGCATTGCAGAAGCCGTCGACGCGTCAGACGCATACCGCGAATGGCTTCGTCTGCTCGAGTCGGGGCGCGAGGGGTCCTCGGAGCGGCGGGAGGGCGGATGGTGGTCCTGGGCGAGGTTGGACTGTTCGTGGTCGCGGCGGGTGACGTTGTTCAGGGCGGGCTGGTGATGACGAGCGGGCGTGGGCGCAGGCGCGTGGGAGCTGGGGCGGACCTGGGAGGAGTTTGAGCGATTGGGACGGTCTCCAGACCTGCGCGAGGTGGAAGAGGTGCGCACGACAGCAGGCGAAGCTGGGGCAGCGGCCGACGACATGGCGAAGATGTGCTGGTGCCGGCGGTACACACAATGCAGGGAGCAGACGTGGGCCTGCGAGGACCTGGCGCACTGGGCGTAGGGCGAGCGCTCAACTCGACCACGTCGGGCCTATGCAGACAGCTTGACGAGATTGCTGCGACTGTGCGAGCTGGGTCGCAGTGGAGACGGTAAGTATGTATGGCGGCGGCGGCGGGTGGGTGCCAGAGCCAGAGCCAGAGCCGGTGCCAGGGCAAAGAGGCTAGGGGCCAATGCTACCACGCCCTCTGGTGTCGCTGCCGACGGCGCTCTTTTTGCGTGGACTGGTGGATGGGCGGATGGGCTGGTTGGTGTACACACATGTGTAGATACACTGTGGGCATGAAGAGTATGCGAGGCAGTTGGGGGCGACGAGACGGCCGATGCGAGTCTTTGTTGCGGCCTATCGCATGGGGTCTGGTGGTGTTGGTGGAGGTCTTGTAGTAGCTATCATGCCGGCCGGCTGCCTGTGTCGACGCCCAGGCCCGCTGCTCCTTTGGGCTGCATGCCAGTGGGGTACACACTGCTCCTTTCAAAGGCACCGCATCCACCGCCTACGTACACACATCCTACTCTCACCACATACCCGCGCACGTCTCCCAGGACCCTATGTCCATCTGCTTGCATGGTGCAATATAAACAAAAACAACCCTGGCCCGGCCTACAAAAAACAACGTCCAATGCATCTACGCCCCTACCTGCTCTCCTACCACTGCGGCATCAAGGGTCCCGGGCCTTGGCCTTGATACACACCTGTCCCTTTGGCTGCTAGGCCGGACGAGCCAGGCACAGGACTACATCATCGGGCCCACTTGTCGCTCTCTAGCTCCCTTTGTCAACGGCATCCAATTTGGGCGCCATGTATAGGCCCTCTGCTATTATCCAGCAACAAGCTCATCCCCGACCAAAGGCGAACAGAGTGCGTTGTTGCTGTCGCTGCTCGCCCTTCCGCGTGCCTGTGCGTCTGAGAAGCCGCAGAGATTGTGACTGCCCCTCGTAGTAAATGACAAGCCGAGTTCGAGCCAATCACACACGGCCTGATTAGTCACCCCTGCACTGCTTACTCATGCTCACCTCTGTAACTTTCCCTCTCGCCCCAACACCAACCAGCCGGCCAATGAGAATCACATGATGCCATAGTACCACCACATCCTACACAACTCTCTCCCACTCCGCCCAACGCATTGCACGTCTTGCGCCCAGCCTTCGTAATGACATACAAACGCACGCGTGCTCCTTCCCCGTCAGATACCCAGAAGCGCTCTCGCAGAGGGCCTTCCAAGTACGTCTTTCTGGGCACAGAGCTACCAGAAGAAGAAGCAGACGATGGCGCTTTCGTACCAGTATGGAAACAAACCGTGACCGACGAGCGCGGCAGACGCAGGCTACACGGTGCTTTCACCGGAGGCTTCAGTGCAGGGTAAGTTTTTGAGCCTGTTCTTCTGCGAGCGCAAGACTTCTTGACTATGCTAAGATACTTTAACACAGTTGGCTCTAAAGAAGGATGGACTCCAAAGACATTTGTGTCTTCCCGCGCCAATCGCCACAAAGACCAGTCCGCTGGTCAAGCACAACGCCCCGAGGATTTCATGGACGAGGAGGATCTCGCAGCTGCAGCCGAATCGCGCCAGTTGGAGACGGCGAACACGTTCGCTGGTATCGGCGAATCGGGACAACACAACGATGATGGATTGTTCGGCCTGTTCATGACCCAGGAAGAGACTATGGGTGTCAAGCTTGCCCAGAAAATGGGCTGGCGACGCGATCAGGGCATCGGTCGAAAAGTGCGCCGGAACGCAAACCTGGAAGATGGTGCAGCCGGTGCTCATCAAGACTCTGTACATTTATTCGCGCCGCCAGATGCGCGCATCATGAATATGCCAAAAGAGGAGGTGCGCCGCAAAGGCTTGGGCTACATTTCGGAGGCACAGCTGAGAGTCGTGGGCGAACAAGCCGAAGATCCATCTTCAAAGTTCAGCCTGCACTATCTCCCAGGCCCCAAAAAAGTGCCCGCTGTTAAAAAGCCCGCAGCCAACAAGTCCTCCTTCGGCGTGGGTGTCCTCAACGACACTGGCTCCGATGACGAGGATCCGTACGAATTGGGCCCTAAGATTACCTTCAACAAGACCATCGGCAAAGAAAAGAAAGGGAAAAAGCCGAGCAAATTTGCCAAACCAGGGGCTGGTGAGAAGCACGTCTTTGTTTCCAAAAAGAATCCATCGCAAGCTTTGGCTTTAATAAGTCGACCTTCTATAGACGGAAAGTCTCCGCTCAGGGGGTTCGTATTCGCAACGGGTTTTACCGATGTTGCACGCAAGCCAAAATACCCACCCCCAAAGATACCTCCGGGCTGGAAGTCTTCTAAGAGTGCGACGTCAACGGCAGAATCAAAGGAATACCAGTCTGTTGCAGATGCAGCGAAAGCGTCGACTCTCAATACAAAGGATCGCTCAGCTTTGCTTGGCGAGAAACCTCTGCCCGGCAAGTCAATATTTGATTTCATACCCAAGGATGCTCGGGATCGCCTTGCTGCCCTGTCTGGCAAAGCCGATCTTCCCCAGGGTCTTGGAGAGTCTGCTCCAGAGGGGCACTTGCCTGCAAACAAAGCGGAGACAAAGAACTTGTGGAACCTTGTACCTCCTCTTGAGAAGAGTCTCGCTGCTGGTGCTCTTGCAAAGGGTGCGACTGGCTGGATGCCTTATGCAGAAGACTTGGACAAGCGCGCACGATATGTCGGCTTCCTGGAGCTGCGAGCTGGACTGAAAAACGATTTACCAGACCGCCCCGATGGAGTTTCAGTCTCAGATTGGGTCAAGGAGTTGCAAGAGTTTGCTCATGCAGCACAGGTTTTTAAACCAACTACTGGCATCATGGCATCACGGTTTACCTCGTCGTCATCCTCTACAATAGGAGGAAGTGATGGCGGCGGTGCAGCTGGTGACAATCTTCTAAGGCAGCCTGCAGCAAAGCCAGAGGATCCTGCTGAATCAGCTGCAAAACTGGGCATGTACGGTCCGATGACGCGAACTGCATTTCCTTTTCACCCTTCTCGGCTTTTGTGCAAGCGCTTCAACGTCAAGCCTCCGCCAGATATGCCACCGGAGTTTGACGAGGGCGAAAGCAGCTTCAAGCCACATACTGAGGAGGCCGTTTCCAAAGCCACAATGGATAGGTTGCAGCATGAGTTTTTGACGAATGGTTCTGCTCTTCAGCGCCCAGCTTGGATGAATCAGCCGGCCGCAGCTTCTGCTTCACCTGCTGCAGCTGCTGATGTCTCTGCGGCGACCACTACACAGACAGGGCACGCGACTGTGGATGTGGAGAAGAACGATGTACTTTTGAATAATAGGGCGTCTGAAGATGTGTTTAAGGCTATTTTTGGTGATGACGACGATGACGACGACGAATGAGGATACTAGACTTTGTGTTTGTATATGCATGTTAGTAGATGTTTATTCAGCCTAGGCATTCTTACTCTTCTCTGCGATCTAACTGCACCAATTTCACCTAAACGATTTCTTTTAAAATATACAACATTCCATTATTCTTGTTACTTCTCATGCCTATAGTACAAATAACATTGCAAGTCATCCACCAACTCCGAGACCACACATAGAAATCACAATCATAACCACACCCTCACACCTTATCTTCCCTCTTCCTCTTCCTCACCGACAACCACCTCCTCCCCCCATCATACACCTTCCTCGTCCAACTCCTCGTAACAATCTTGCCCTCAAACGTGCCACTAACCCAACTAAACAGCACCAACAACGCCGCACTGGCCCCAAACACATAGCCAAAGCTATGCCAATAGCTCCCCATCTCAAACACCAAGTCCTTGAACTGAATGCTAAAATACCCCGTCATCAGCGTGACCGGCGTAAACAAGATGGTAATCTTCGCAAGCAGCAGCGTAACCCACGTGAGCCGCTCCACACTATACGACTCCTTGATGGCAATAAGATTGAAATTCATCATGACAAGCGACTCCTTCTGATCGAGGCACTCCTGTATCTCGCTGAGCGCATACAGCACGATGCGGTCTTTGAGGCGCTCGAAGCGGACGCGGGCTGCGGAGCTCAGGGCTACACCTAGCAGGCTATCTGCTTCGGGGATGAGGGCGCCAGGCGGGAGCGACGTCACAGCCGCAGCTGGGGCCTCGCCGAATGCGTAGGTGGAAGATAGCGATGCGTCGCCGGAGAGGATATGCGAGTTCTTGAGGGAAGCGAGAGTGACTTCTTGTTTGCGGAGGACGCGCTCGATGATGAGTTCGTAGCTTTGATATACACGCTTTAGCACGCTGAGTTGGCAGCCGATGTGGTGGAGTTGGTCGACATGAGTCAGATTGGCTTTTACGAGCATTTCACGACGGAGCCGGTCGAGTTCTGCGCCGTAGCCTTGTTCACGGCGGGAGATGATGTCAAAGGTTGCGCCCCAGTCTTCGAAGAGGTAGTAGAAGAGGAGGCCCGGGGCGTCGGTGGGGCGGTGGGCGGTTTCTTCTTGGCTTCTACCTAGGCGCTGGCGGAGGGGCAGTTGGACCAGGGCGGCGTCGCGGAGGGGGGTGGGTGCTTTGCTGAGTTGGCGGAAGACGTTGACGAGGTTGCGGCGGGTGGTGAAGAGGGTGCGCAGGTCTTGGGCTGTGAGGGTGCCGTTGGAGAAGGGGAAAGGGTCTTCGGAGATGGAGATTACGGTTTTGCCTTCGCAGAGGGCGAGCCAGTTCCAGACGCGACTGCCTTGGGGGACTTCTCTGCTTTGGTCTTCCCAGTCATCGTGGTGTTGAGTGTTTACTGGTTTGCTGCGTACATTGTATAGTGCGTTGTAGCCGATGCACATATCTATGCCTCAGTTAGCAAAATCCTTTTCTTACATTCTGATCAGTTACAAAAGGAAGTTGCACAAACTCACATCTTCGGCCCTTGTCCACAGTACTCCAATGCCATACATCATTCACCAGCTGGTAGTGACCCATGTCCCGCACCATCTCCATCTGTGTAGACTGCATCATGCTCGTCATACCAATGCTCGACTCTTCATCCAGTATCTCTTCGTTTGCTTGTCTCGCTCTCTCCCTGACTGAACTGTCCTTTTCACCGCTGCCTGATTTGTGCGATATCAGTGACCTCAGAGTTGAAGAGCTCTTCTTTGCTCGCAGCGAAGTCCCAGTGCGTGGGTTTATGGGGTCACTCTTCATCAGGCCCATAAGACGTGGTGTAAAGTCAAAGTGTGTAGCCAGCGTCCGGATCAGATCCTTCTGGTTGTAAGGCATCCATATGTGGATCCATCGTGTATGCAACTCTGTCGGCCTTGGTGCGTTGAGCAGCGTCTCATATGACTGTGCATCAAGGTCGAAAGCACAGTAGGCTTTGTCTTCGCCAAAGTCAATACAGAAGTTGTTACTCCGGGGATCTCTGGTCTGCCTGTCAAAGAGATCAAAGTTGCGTTCTGAGTCGAAATCTCGGAAGCAGTATCGGATGTTTTCGTCTTCTAGATCCTGGTAGTAGGCTGGAAGGTCCTCTGCAGGTGATGCGGGCCTGAAAGGAGAAGCCATGGCTTTGGGTTTGGAAGTGGGCATATGCGGAGGCTGTCTCATGGTAATGGTAGTGATGGTAATTAGCTCTCTTGCTTAGATGACGATCATATCCACAGGTTGTAAGGCTGGTGATATGATTTTGTGCTGTCACGTTCGGTGATCGTGGGTCGTGTGTATTGCTCAACAGGCCCGTCACGCGGCTTCGTGGGCAGGCAGATAGGCACCTGGACAAGAGTCTCACTTTGTCGCAAGCTAACCAGCCTCGCGACTGCTCGTGCAGTTTTTCGACTCTTCATCATGATTCACTTACGAGAGAAGAAGTCTCGTACGTATTGTTAGGCTGTCCTCGGGCAGTACAAGGCTTGGTGTCGCGATCGGTGCGCTTCTGGAGGGTGACCTCGCGACCACATCTCATCCACCCATCCTTGTTCTGTGTGTTACTTTTGGCAAGCTACTCTCACAAAAACAGTCTCAAGTATCAGCGGAGGCGGCGGAAGTATTGAGATGTCATGCTGAACGACCACCCTTTGTACACCGAGAGCATCTGGGGAACCCATCAGCCACCCCAATGACGTAGCCCCTCTCCCGCATGTGACACACGCAGAAAATAGATCGCAGATAAACGAAACCCCAAACTCCTTACCTAGCCCATTCCCCCCATGTCTCAATCAAGCACAAGACAATCACAACCTGACTCGAACCAAAAAAAACCCGCCTCACAGCACACACGCTAGACAACCCTCTGGTCCTAAGATCCCTACTTACCTCGGCCAAAAGCGGATTGGACCCCCCCAACACAACCAGCACGCAAAAAGTCCCACCCAACTAGCAAACTATACTACCAAGGTAGCAAGTCAGCTTCATGCAGCGGGCGGCCGGACGCGAACAAATATACCAGAACAGGCAATTACGGCGTTATTACCATTGATCATAGCATCTGGGTAGGGCCTGAACACTCGTTCATGGTTGCCCCCTGGGGTCAAATCCACACCCATGATTGATCGACGGCATGAAACTCTCTCTCTCTTTGCTCTCTCTTTTTCTTTCCCCGAATAGGTAACTTTTGGGGGTATGCGTGTGCGCAAGTGATCATGTAGATGATCAACCATAGATTACTGTCACACCCCAGGCAAGTCTAGCAGAAGGGTTAACCCTTGTACTTGGGGGGAAATCGGTGGCTTGATTTTTTTTGCTTATAATTAAACTAACTGTAGATCACGGGTTGGTAAGTAGTGAAAGGAGAAAGAGAGGGGGAGAGAGAGAGATATAGGAATATGCCGCTTCTGTCACTTTGCGTGTGTACGCACACACAGATGTGTGTGTGTGTTATGTGAACATAATAAACATCCAAGCTGACGATTCCGCAAAAAACAAAAGCAGGGGAAAAAATTAGGAAAGAAAAAAAAGAGACCGAAGACCGGCCGTTCCGCGGGTTCTCTTGGTCTACGGGTGGGCGGTCGGTGGCGGACAATCACAAAAGGAGGGCGGGAGGGGGGGGAACGGACGGAAGAGAGGAGCGTCTCCCATTTTCCTGCGGGAGTAACAACCCGGAGCAAAGAGTAACACTCCGCTGTAATCTACGGTTTTTGCAGCGAATTACTGCTTTGGGTAGGTCTTGGCACGGATTTGGGGGAAAAGACCTTTTGTCCTCGGCTCGCGCGGACTACGGTGGGTGCGTGGGGTCCGGTGGTCGTGTGACTTTTTTTGTGTTTGTGATTACTGGGGTGGAGGTTTTTTCTTGTCTCTTTTTCATCCTCGTTGTAAGAGAGTGTGAGGAAAGTGTAGAGAGGGGAATGGGAGGGGTGTAATGGGGTATATCTCTTGGTGTGCTCAAGATGTCAGAATCGCTACATGGAGGTGTAGTACTATAGGGGGGCTGACTTCTCGGTGCACAATGGTCCGGACAGCACATGTGCTTACCACTCAGTAGTCCGATACTTCCAAGAGGGGGGGAATATCGCAGTTTAGTCAGAGCTTGACTGATCACTGTTTCGATCAAATTGACGGAATTGGTGAATACATGTTTCATTTTCTCCGGTGCACCCTTATTTCGTCATCGTACAAAAAAGCAAATAGTCGGTCCACACGATATATGCTACAGATCACAATCGAAAGACGAGTCCCATCTCTACACGACCCACAGCCAATCCATTTTGTCCAGGGCCCTTGCATATCAGTTCGATGTCTATTGTATCGTTAAAAATTCTAACACCAATCAAAAGTCCCTGCAAAGAAGCAACCAGACTACTTCCCTTCCTTAGACACAAAGATAAAACATCATATTCACACAAACCAATGCTACGCTATCTATGCTCGCAGTCAAAACAAACACAACAACAACAAATACATATACAAAAAAGCGAGTGCCAAACACAAACCAAAAAAAGAGCTGTCAAAATCTCAGGGTCCCTCCCCTCCGCGCGCCTTGCAACGCCCCAGGGTATATATATATCTACTACTACTACAATGCCTTGTATGGTTGCATGTTCAACTCCCCATCTCTTTTTCCCTCTTTAAACTCTACAAAGTCTTGAAAAAACACTCTCTCTTTCTATAGCTCGATAATCTCTTGTGGCGACGACTCTTGCAGTGGCTCACTTGTCGTCGTCGACGATGAACCAAACACTTCTTTAATCTCATCTGCGTCCATGGTGCTGACAAAGGCGCGCTTGACAAACTTGAACCAGTGCTTGGATGGCTTGTGCTTCTTGTGGTGTTTGCCCTTCTTGCCCTTCTTTCCCTTTCCTTTTGCTGCGTCGTATTCTCCAGTCGTCGTCTCTTCACTGGCGTCCTCTTCAATATCCTCTACTTCTTCTATTTGAGTCGTCTTTTGCTCATTTGATGCAATTTTACGTGCGTATTCGACCCATCGGCGTACGGTGAGATCGGGGAATCCCTTGTCTTTCCGTGTATCGTATTCTACTTCAAAAACAAACTCCTTTGGATGTGGTTCGGGCCGCGGCTGTTTGCCTTGGTGCTTCTTGTGTTTTCCTTCCTTCCACTTGTTGTTCTCGATCTTGCCATCCGAGTCGATACTGAGTCCAAAAATGGTGGTGACAGAAAGGTCATTTGTAGAAGTGCTTAGACCATCGGATGGGCCGGAGGGAGGCTCAACAAAATCGTTATTGATGTGCGTCAGGTTTGCGTAGTATTGAACAATACGTGTCCATGTAAGCGGTTGAGGTGAATAAGCCGGGCCAGGAGGGGCTGACTTTGATGGCCCTTCTGGAACCTTGAACTTGTACTTTCGCGGCCCCTTTTTGTCCTTCTTGCCCTTGTGCTTCTTCTTCGCAGTTTCTACCTTGTCCAAATGCTCTTCATCGTCAAAATCATCCCCGATTGAAATTGGCTGCTGATCGGCAGGGCTCTCGATTCCGGACGGGCTGCTAGGACTGGAAGACACGCTCAAGTGTTCTAATCCGGAGATATTGTACTCAATGATGCGCAGTGTCGGGAAGTAGTTGGGTACTACGCTGGGAGAAACGTGCGATACCGCGTAGCGTTCGGCGTATTTACCCCCGATTTCCTCGAGATATTTCTTCTTCTGTTCTTTCTTATCTTTTGACAACTTCAAGACCTTTGACATCAGCCATGCCCATGTCGACTCTTCCTCATCATCCTCTTCAACATCCTGTTTCTTAGACTTGTTCGACTTTGCTGGGGGAGCAGGCAAGCGGGCCCAAACGTTGCGTAGGTCTAGCAGATAATCAGATGCCGACGCTAGCGTGACCTCGCCATCGACATATAACGTCGTCTCATTGTCCAGAGAAGCCGTGTTCCATGCAGCATTCATCCTGCCGTTCTCGGTATCCTTTTCAATGTGATCAAAATCCTGGACTATGAAGTGGTCAATGTTCATGTGTCCGTAGAGACTGCCGACCAAGATATCCCTGAATTGGCGCACAAAAAGCGCATATTTTTGCCAACATGTCTCGTCCCAGCTCTCTTTGCTATCGACGCGAGCGGGGGGCACGTGGCCTAGAAGCATGGCTTTCATGCCGCGCTCTCGTAGGATCTGAAGCTGAATGCGCAGCCATTCCATGTGTTCGTAGCCGGGTTCGTGTTTCTTCGCGCAGCCGTCGACAGCTGAGTTTGATGTGAAGAAGTATCTGGAATTGTTAGAAAATGATCCAAAAGTGCATTTTCTGCTGTCACATACATGGTGTTCAGGCTGATAGCAGCCAGCTTGCCAGGGATCACCTCGACGGAGAACCATCCACCCTGTTGGAACTGATGTCTTTGTGCCTCGGGTATGAATCCACGCCAGATATCCAAGTAATTCATCGTCCAGGAATTTGGGCCGCTAGTGAAGATGTTGTGAGGCATAATGTCGTTGTTGCCAAAAGTCGGCACAATGGGAATGACAAAATCGTTGGTGCCATGGCCAGGCTTGGAATTTCCAAAGACCTCTACAAATTTCGAGACCATGAACTTGTTCTGGTCGACAATCTGATCGTGTGTTCGCGGTATCTCCTCGTCATTGTCGTGGCGCGCCGAGTCGCCTGTCCATATGATGAAGTCGATTTCATCCTTGATGTTGTCTTGTATCCATTGAAACGTCTGGTTGACCAGGGCAAAAGGAGAGTCGCAGCCCGTCGTCTCTGCGCCGTAGATGCCCGCGGGTCCTCGTTTTCGGTGGCATGCTGCGCCGGCTTCTGTGCTGGAATATGTCTTGTAGAAAGGGTCTGGGTGGAAGTCTGCATAATGACGTGAGCTACTGGCAAACTGCGAGGGGACCTGGCTGACGTACCCGTGATATGGAGGAACCTCCCCGTGAGCCTGCGGGCGCCATTTGCGCGGCTGCTTGCATCTACTGGGCCTGGATTGCGGCTGCTATCTGCGTCGCCAACCGCGTTAATAGGCGGGGCCGCGGTCGCATGGTGTACCCAGAAGAGCAGGCCGCTGATCAGGGCGTGCTTTGTACACAGCATGACTACGATGACCAGAGAGCGAGAGGAGAGCAAGAAACAGCGCGAGCGACTCTCTGCAAGCGTCTTTAAGAGTGTCGCGCGACTGTATGACCCCGAGTCTTTCCAGAAACACCGAAGACACCCTGATGGCGCCTGCTGGAGAAACCAAGGCCCAACGCGAAGCCACGCCTGCGGGCACGATCCTTCGCAAACCCTTGCCATTGGAGCGTCATCGCCCCAACGCTAGTCACACCCACGCCCGTCACCCACACCCCTCCCCCAGATGCAGACATCAACAGACATGACCGACGCCGCACATGTCTTGCTCGTGTGACTACCCCAGACAACAGAAAGAGAGAAAAAAAATCACTCACCACATCACACCATGCCTTACACAGCAATGACATGTCGACGGGAATAACGGCCTAGCAGCTTCATTGCCCTTCTTGCCCCCACACAGATGCCTAGTCTACTACGACTACTACTACACCACACCGCTCAGGCTGACGTCGGCCTTCGTAGACACCATGTTCTCTGCTACGGAATAAATGACAAGACCCCATGTGCCACAAATGCCGCAAATGCCCCCATCACCAGTCCTTGAGCGATTTTCTTTTTGGTATGCGCCGCCCCGCAAGAAACAAACACCCTTGGTCACACCCTTGCGGGCAATGGCCATGCAATACAGGAACAAGTAGAAGAAAAAGTAGAAGTTGAAGAGCAAGCAGAAAAGTCTCCAACACTGCCCTGCCCGTACCTAGTCATGTCTTGAGTACTTCAACAGAGCCAAACACCTACGCTATGCTGAAAATATACGTGACGCCCCGTCACCGTGAAAAAGAAAATCCAAAACTCCCATATGATGATGTTGATAATGATGATCAATCCCGGCCGTGCTATTCACAACAATCATGTGCCGCCTCTGTGCGACCAATCTCAAGCCCCATTCTTTTGTCCGTTGGTCGCCGTTGAACTTGCCGCTGGCTTCTCCGAATTCAGCATCTTGAGGTACATGCCCTTAATCGCCGGAACAGTCACTCCGGGCCGAGGCCAGTGGTTGTTGATTGTGTAACTCCTGCTGCTTGTTAGCATGTGCACTACAACACAATATTGCTGCACCTACCATAGTCGCTCCTCGAGTTCGGCATTGTCCCGAGTTTCTGCCCGAATAAAGTTGCCAATCGCAATCAGCTCAATCTTCAGCACCTTGACCATAGCATCCTTCTGTGGATAGTTCTTCGGGGTTGCCTTCTTGAGCCGGCTGAGATTGTCGCGCACAGGCCGAAGTCGCCGCTCAACGAACTCCTCTGGCTTCTTCTCCTTGACCTTGGGGGTCTCAACGCTGCGGTCAGGTACTTGGCTCTGGCTGTGCGAACGTGGTCGGTCCTCGGATAGACGGGGACGCTGTCTATCCACGTCGCCGCTAATCTTTCGCCGGTTCTCTGGCGTCCCGTTCCGGTCGGCATGTTGCTGCCGACGGTCAATACTTCCTCGGTCGTTGCGGTGCTCCTTGCGATGGCCATCAGACAGCCGGTACTGGTCGCTATGCCTAGGGCGATCATCACGGTTCCTATCGTGATGACGTCCATCTGTTCGGCTATCGGGACGTCGGATGTCGCTGCTGCTGTGTGCACGGTGCGAGGGACGCTCCGAATCACGTGATTGCATGCGACGCATCGCACTACCTGGTCCAGGGCTAGCAGCACCGCTCGATCCCTTCTCTGCGCGACGTGCCACGCCAAGATGATGCTTCTTGTTGTTGCGATGATGGTTCTCCATCAACCGCTTGATGTTTGGATCGGAAGTGCTCTTGTCTTTGAGAACTGTAAGGAGGTAGTTCGCACGACGGACCAAGTGCACAGCTCCAGGAGACTTGGCATTCTTGTCTTCGCCCTTGGTCCGCTCCTCCTTCTTGTCCACACGGTGCTCCTCTAGATAGAACTTGTCCGTCAGTCCCAGTTCTGGATCATCGCGGATGGGAATCCACGCTCCGTAACCATGGCGTTGGATACCAATACAGAGCATACCGTCCTCACGCGCACCCCAAGAGCAAGAATAGCTTGCTGGCTTGATGGCGTCTGGGACACGGAAGTTGCGCCAGTCTGGAGTGGCTTCGACAGCTTCCTTGAGAACGCGCATCTCTACGGGCCGCTCAAGAATAGTCTCTGCGTTGACCTTCTTTACATCACCATAATCGAAGAGTACGGCCTTTTTATCCTTCTTGGTAAGGGCACGCTTAGCCTCAATCTCTAAGTTCTTGAGTCTAGTCTGCTCCTCCTTGACGAGCTGTGTGCTCTTCTCGATAATCTCATCCAGAGTGGCTTTGACGACGCCCATGTCACGACCAACCAGTCTAGCTGCGCGCAGAATCTCATCGCCACGCTCCTCAAGCGAGCCATAGCGACAGTACGCCGTGATGAGATTGCGCGCCTCTTTGGTATTGAGCGGCCGCTTCGGATCACGCTTGATGTTGTCGTCTGCGTCGGATTGGTCGTCGTCATCGACGTCGATCTGAGACGCCTCGAGCGCGCGTTTCTTCGCAGCTCGTTGTTCTCGTGCGCTGGCTGAGGCGGCCTTGCGCTTCCGAGGTGCATTCTCTTCGAGTAGCTTTTGCGTTTCTTCTTCGTCTTTACGCTGCTGAATGTCTGCTTTGACAGCTTCGAGTTCTTCTTTGGGAATGATGTCGTCCCACTCGAGATCGATCTTGACATCCGTGTATTCAAAGTTCTTCAAGAACTCTTCACCACCGTCAGATGTGAGACCAGCGGCCTGCTCTGTCTTGTGCTCTTCGGCATTCTCCAAAACAGAGTCAATGTCAAGCTCTTCAAGCTTCTTCTGGTTGCCGGACTGCTCAAACATCTTTTGTCCGCGGCGCTTGAGAATGTTGTTGATGTCATCGGCAGAGTTTGGCTCGGCAGCAGCACGGCTCATCTTGTCGTTCAGCTCCTTTTGCTGACGATCAGTCACACCACGCTGAATTGTGATGAACTCGAGCATGCGCTTGTTTCGAGCGCGCTCCAAAATCTCCTCTTCAATGGTGTCCTTTGAGACCAGACGATAGACGCTCACAGGCTTCTGCTGCCCGATACGATGAGCACGAGCCATGGCTTGCAAGTCGGCCTGAGGATTCCAGTCGGAATCGAAAATGACGACAGTGTCAGCGGTCATCAAGTTGATGCCAAGACCACCAGCCCTAGTAGACAACAAGAAGCAATAGTCCTCGCTGCCGGGAGCATTGAAATGATCAATAGCAATCTTTCGCTCTGCCGCTGGGACTGTTCCGTCCAGTCTCTGGAACGCGTAGTTGCGCAACTTGAGGTAGTCGGTCAAGATATCCAACATGTGGACCATCTGACTGAAGATAAGCACGCGATGACCATCGGCTTTCAACTTGCCGAGTAGTCGATCGAGCAGCATCATCTTACCACTAGAGGTAATGAGCGCTTTTAGCGTTTCCTCCTTTGAACAGCCGTTCTTCACAAGCTTGCTCTCAGCATTAGGGAAAAGCAGAGCGTGGTTGCTAGCCTTCTTCAGCTCCATAACGATGTTCAACAGAGACTGCTTGTGGCCAACGCCTCCCTCGTTCAGAGCCTCATAGTTACGGGTAAGGATGTTCTTATAGTATTCGAGTTGAATGTCGGAGAGTTCAACACGGAGAATCTTCTCAGACTTGGGAGGCAAATCATTCTCTACCTTCTCCTTGGTACGACGAATCATATAAGGTTGAATGGCAGAGCTGAGTTCGGCAAGCTTCTGGCTAGCGTCTTCCGAAGACAGATCAACATGCTCGTCGACAGAGATCTTTCCTGGCATCAGGAAATCCATCAATGCTGCTAGTTCACCTAGCGTGTTTTGGATAGGGGTACCAGTGATGAGCAGTCGACAGGGCGCGTTGAATGCCGTTAACCGTTCATAGAGCTGTGACTCACGATTCTTCAATCGGTGAGCCTCGTCAACAGCAAGGAATTGCCACTTGATGCTCTGCAAGAACTGCCAGTCGGCAAGGACGTATTCGTACGTGGTCAAGAGGACATTGAACTTGACCTTCTTTGGGTTATTGTCTACGAGAAGCTCCTTCTCCTTGATGATGTTGCGGGCCTCCTCTCTGCCAGTGTAGATGACATAGTTGACGTCGGGGGTCCAGTTGTTGAAAGTGTCTGCCCATGCGGGCATAGTAGACAGTGGCACAACGCAGATCATTGGTCCATCCTGTCTACGGTCATGCCTTAGCCAGTTGATGAATGAGACGGTCTGCACTGTTTTTCCTAGACCCATCTCATCGGCTAGGATGACATTGGTGCCTCGACACCAGTTGTGCGCAAGGAAGTTGACACCCTGAAGTTGGAAGGACCTCAGTTGCCCAAACTTGATGTAGTCGGGCTGTGTATCCATCTTGACAAACTTCCTGCGGGTATTGGGATTTGACTCGCGAAGATCGGAGGTAGGTCGATTTGCTGAGCGGTCGAGATAGCGGTCGATCTCAGTCTGCGACAGACGGCTGACGAGTGATGCCGGCTCCCATGTGCAGAACTCATACGTCAGTCCTTTCCCTGCAATATTGTTAGCGAGTTAAGATGAGGATTGACACGGATAAGCTTACACTTGACAAAGTACTCCGTCTCATCCTCGCCATCCCGCGTGTCAATGACACGCTCGACTATATGAAAATCAAGCTGACTCTCACGCTCAGCTTCACGCGCAACCATATGCTGTTCAAACTCCTCTGGATCTTCGTTCTTGCGGCTGTGATAATACATATCGTTCTGGACGGGGCCCTTGTAGTAATTGTCTAGTTTGCGGATGCCTTTGTAGGCAGATGCTGTCTTGTATTCTTCCCATGTTGAATGGTAGTGTGCCTTGTCCTGCCATTTGATCTGGTACTACATTAGTATCGTGAATAGTGATGGCCAGCGAGTGTGTTTACCAAGTATTCAAAGTCGTGCTTGTCAAAGGACGGATCAATCTCTGCACTTCATTAGCAAGAGTGCCGAGACACATCTTGGTTGTTTTCCATTACCTAATCCGTCTTTTGGCCGATGGTCGAGGATCTTGTCGATGACGGGGCCACTGTCTTCCACAGCGTTCGCCCAGTAGGCCGAGGTCATCTCGTCTTCCTCTTCTGCAAATTCATCCTCATCATCCTCTTCGTTGTAATTCGCCACCTGGGCTGTGCGACGTGCAGAAAATCGGACCTCGGCTTGCGAGGGAGGCTCACGACCTGCAGCAACAGCATGCTGACGTTGGCGTTGCTTCTTGGTCGGAATATTGCGACGGGCTCCAACATAGCCATCTGACTCTGAATCAGAGCCAGTAGAGCGATAGACTGGTGTTGGTTGGTTTGAGGCTAGATGGACATATTAACCCTGCTCTGGACAGGAGGGGTATGGGTAGACAAACTCTTGCGCGAGGCTGTCCTCTGTCGCTTGCGTGGCTGGTCTGAATCGTAATCATCATCATCCTCTTCTTCATCACTACTATCGACCTGAGTCATATCAGTACCGGTTTCTGACATCGACTGAGGCTTACTTACAACGCGACGACTAGGACGGGCGCGACCCTGGGACGAAGTTAGCTTACATACGGAGGGAGCTTGAAGTTACGTACGCTGCGACGCAGGCCATATAGCTCTGGGTTCTGCTCAATATAATCTTCTTTTTCAACGCTTGCCTTGCGCTTCGTCGGCCTTGTCGACTCTTGGGACGAGCTCCGAGCGCGGTCGCTCTCTGCCTGCTCAGACGGCGGTGACTCAGAGTCGTAATCACCATCCGGCTCGCCCTCGGCATCCACGTCCTCGGAAGAGTCTGAAGCAGCAGCTACCTCGTCGTCCTCATCGTATTCCTCTCCCGGCGCGTCGACATCGGAGGCCTGGGCGGCTGCGGCGTGCTCTCCCGCGTCGGACGCATCGCTGTCACTGGAGTTGGAGGAGCTGTCGGCAGCCATTACATGGGCGGCAAGAGGCGACAAATGACCGTTTGTGTATGGCAGGGAAGCAACATGGCCCGGCGAAGAGGGCATCATGATGGACGCGGCTGTAGAAGATGGTCAGCACGATATTTCAAGCTCCTGTGGGCCCCGGCGCCTCGGAGCGAGTGCGTTGAATAGAGCAGAATTACGCGACTCCGAATAAACAGAAAGCGACCAGAAACGAGGGAAAAGAGGCGAGCAATGGAAGGTTGATGAAATGCGGTAGTGGTGGATAAGCGCGTGATGGATCAAGGGCAGTGGAGCGGTGTAAGCCAGGAAAAGGGCTGGCAGCGTATGGGAAGCGGTAGAGGACTGGCGAAAGCGTTCTGTACGTCGTGCAAGGCCGTGCTATGGGTCCGAGGCGGGTTGCGGGATGCAAGGGCGTGGAATAGTGATGGATGGATGGACATGGGCGAGGCCAGGACCAGGCACGTCGCGAAGGGCCGAGATAGAAACGCACGCGATCAAAGACTCAAAAGGAGACTGTACTCACAGTCCATGCTCAAGACACCCTCGATATAGGCGGGGGCGGGGGCGTTGTCTTGGAAGGGTGCAGGATGGGTGGTGGTGAGGGTTGTGGAGTTTCCTTATGGTCGGGGCTTCAATCCAGCAGCCAGCGACCTGCGCGCTAGTGACAGCCGCACCCGCCACCAATCAGCGGCCACCCCAAAACGCTTACCTTCCACAGTGTGAATGCGAACAACGTCAGGCCTGGAGACTACCCTGCGGCCCATCTCCACACCCTAAGACGCCTCTTTCACGCTTCTCCTGCCCAGCCTACTGGATTCCTCTAGTCCGCCCGACGCCTGCACCCTCTGAGCGCGTGCCAGTCTGGGTAGCCGTCTCATCTCGTCGAGTCCTGTGTGCGCCGCCTTGTTCTTTGCCCATCAAATTCCCCGCCTACGCAGTTTGCGCCCGCCGCCCACAGTAATCCGACATCCACGCCAACAACCGCAAACATGTCTGACAAGCTCACCCGGTACGTTCCATGCCACTCTTTTGGCCTCTGCGCATCTTCAACTGACTTTGTCCTAGAATTGCCATTGTCAACTCAGACAAGGTACCCCACTACCCCTCCACGCACAAAATTTGGCCATTGCTAACCAGCCATGTGCGCCATGACAGTGCAAACCCAAGGCAAGCGCCACCCTCCCACGCCCCTTCCCTCTTACCACTCTGCTAACCCCGCCCAGAAATGTCGACAAGAATGCAAAAAGTCCTGCCCCGTGGTGCGCACCGGCAAACTGTGCATCGAAGTAGACTCATCGTCCAAGATCGCCTTCATCTCCGAGCGACTGTGTATTGGATGCGGTATCTGCCCCAAGAAATGCCCCTTTGATGCCATCAACATCATCAACTTGCCCACGAACCTCGAGACCCAAGTCACCCACCGATACTCGGCCAACAGTTTCAAGCTGCACAGGCTGCCTATGCCCCGTCCTGGCCAGGTGTTGGGTTTGGTCGGTACAAACGGTATCGGAAAGAGTACGGCGCTGAAGATTCTGAGCGGAAAGCTCAAGCCCAACCTGGGTCGCTACGACAACCCGCCAGACTGGGAGGAAATTCTCAAGTACTTCCGTGGTTCTGAGCTTCAGAGTGAGTAGCTCCACTGCCATGCAGCACGCGTCTAGCTAACGAATCATAGACTACTTCACAAAGGTGCTTGAGGACAACCTCAAGGCTGTCGTCAAGCCTCAGTATGTCGACCAGATCCCTAAGGCTATCAAGGCCACCGACCGATCCGTGGGCAACCTCATCAAGGCCCGCTCCCAGATGGAAAACCTCGACGAGATGATCGATGACCTGGAATTGCGACACATCTTCGACCGTGACGTCGGTCAACTGTCTGGTGGCGAGCTGCAGCGTTTTGCCATTGCTCTGGTGTGCGTCCAGCAAGCCGACGTCTACATGTTCGACGAGCCGTCCTCTTTCCTCGATGTCAAGCAGCGTCTTGCCGCCGGTCGAAAAATTCGCAGTCTGCTCCGCCCTGATGATTATGTCATCGTTGTCGAGCACGACTTGTCTGTCCTTGACTATCTCTCTGATTTCATTTGCGTTCTTTACGGAAAGCCTGCCGTCTATGGTGTCGTCACCCTTCCTGCGTCGGTCCGTGAAGGTATCAACATCTTCTTGGATGGTAACATCCCCACTGAGAACCTGCGTTTCCGTGAGGAGTCTCTTCAGTTTCGAATTGCCGAGGCCGGCGATGAGTACATGACTGACCACAACCGTGGTTACTCATACCCCAGCATGAAGAAGACCTTGGGCGGCTTCGAGCTCAACATTGAGTCTGGTGCCTTTACCGACTCCGAGATTCTTGTCATGATGGGTGAAAACGGTACCGGAAAGACGACCTTCTGTAAGATGCTTGCTGGTGCTCTGCAGCCCGATGGGGACACCAAGATTCCCAAGATGAGCATTAGTATGAAGCCTCAGACCATCACCCCCAAGTTCCAGGGTACCGTTCGACAACTCTTCTTCAAGAAGATCAAGGCCGCCTTCTTGAACCCGCAGTTCCAGACCGACGTCTACAAGCCTCTCAAGATGGACGACTTTATTGACCAGGAGGTGCAGAACCTCTCTGGTGGTGAATTGCAGCGTGTTGCCATTGTATTGGCCCTTGGTATCCCCGCTGACATCTACCTCATCGACGAGCCCAGTGCGTACCTCGACTCCGAACAGCGTATCATTGCCTCTCGTGTCATCAAGCGCTTCATCATGCACGCCAAGAAGACCGCCTTTGTCGTCGAGCACGATTTCATCATGGCTACGTACCTCGCCGACCGTGTCATTGTCTTTGACGGTCAACCAGCCGTCAAGGCCCGTGCCAATAAGCCCGAATCCCTGCTCACTGGCTGCAACACCTTCTTGAAGAACCTGGACGTCACCTTCCGTCGCGACCCCAACTCGTACCGTCCCCGTATCAACAAGGACAAGTCTCAGCTTGACCAAGAGCAGAAGCTGAGCGGAAACTACTTCTTCTTGGAGGATGATAGTTGAAGAGGTTTTCAATAAGCGAAACACGCCTCACTCACAGCGCCGCCCGCATGGGCACGTCAAGACCGGGGTGACTAAGAAGGGCAACAAAAAGCGTGGGTTGAGAGCACGCGCTGTAAGCCTTTTGGATGATGAGGCAGCGGAGGTGGTTGAAGAGGATGAAGACGACTGGATTCTTGGCAGCGGTCGGACCTCCTGCGCTCACTAGTCAGATTCTCTATTGGATGGATTGATGAAATGACAGACAAAATAGTTGGCTCGGGTCAAGCTAGGTGGCCGCTGCAACACCTGAGGGGAAATGAGGTTGTTGTGTTATGCATATAGCTCAAAAGTAGGCGCTCAATTGTAAATTACGTAAGCGTTGGCTTACTATGTATGTTCACGTGGAGTCTAGCTTCTATGTCTCAAGTGAAGGAATTATAGAGGATACCGGATCACGTGATTTGATTTGATCCACATACTTGTATATTTTCCTTCTATACACGTACGCCAGGACTTTTTTTCCTAACCAGCTACATCAAAACACCCATGTTTCACAATTCCTGGACTAAACCACGCTTTATGTACACATTCTCACATACTATCGAACTCCAGGATAAAAAAGGAATAATCTTGTATTCTTCGTCCCATAACTTTTTCTCAAAATACGAAGAAGGGGAAAGAAAAGAGAGAGAGAGATGAGGAAGGGGGGTATCAAGAATCCCAAAAAAACAAAAAGAGAGAGAGAGAGAGTACGAAAGGAAAGAAAAGCCGTACCCGAGAACAGTGGTTCATACCGAGTAGTTGTGTGCGTTGTTTCGAAGCGAAGTTTGAACAAAAAAAAAGATGAAGGAAAGGGGGTTGGGGGTATATGTGTATATGTATAAAAAGAATTCCCAGACTCGGAAAAAAAGAAAAAAAATACTCTTCCTTTGCGTTCTTCTTGTTCTTCTCTCTCACTTGCTTATTCCTTTGACTATCCATTACTCTACCTCAAGCACGCCACATAAACTCTTCAGCCATAGGCGTCGTAGGCAACCGACCGTTGAGCTCCAAGTTCGTATTCAGGTAATCCGCTTCTTCCTCCTCTTCTGAGCGTTTACTTGCGCTGGAAAGCGCTGTGCGCATGGGGCTCGTTTGCATTGCCAATTCATCGTCGAGACTTGCCGAGATAGACTTCGTATCGTCATCTTCTGGCTGGGTGATGGTCGTTGCGGGCGGCGGCGAGGAAGCGGCATCTGTAGAGGCTTTGCTGGCTCGTTTACGAGCGCGCTCCTGGCGAGCTTCTTCTCTTTGGCGCATGAGTTCTTGTTCGTGGGCAACGGCTTTTGCGCGGCGCTCTTCAACGTCTTTGCGTTTAATGACTTTGCCGAGGGCGTCGGATGCTTGGATCAGGCCGTCGATGCTGATGGCGTGGTTGGTCATCTGGTGGTTGATGTAGTGGTAGACGCCGGCTGGAGTATCGCATTGTAAGAGGGCCTTTTCGTTCAGTTTGAGAAGCGCGAGTGCGATTTGGAAGAGGAACGTGGATCCATCGTGCATGCAGAGGACAACGTCCCAAACGCGGAAGAGCGCTTCGGCGGATAAGCAGTCGGTAAAGACGGATAGGAACCATTGGAAGGTCAAGGCTTCAAGCTCGATCTCCAGCTCATCAAGATGTGCAGATAGCCTGGGCAAGATTTCAGCAACGTATTGGCGAAGCACAGACTGGTCAGCGCGAGACGTGAGCAGATGCTGGTCATAGTAGTGCTGGGGCAGAATCTCCTCAATCATTGCGGTGAGGACCCAAAACGCATCTTCAGGCGTGGGCATAATGAGCAGCAGGCACGCAGCAATGAGGTTCATGCCTTGACAATAGCCAACTTCTGGATTGCGGCGCGAGTAGGCAAGTAATACTTCCTGCAGCTTCTGTACGCCAGGGCCGGTCCGGAAAAAGATGTTGTCAGTCAATGTGCGGGTAATGTCCATCTGGATTTGAGTTGCGATAGCCGGATCATCCTCGCCATTGTTCACCAAATCCTCATAGTAGCCGGGCGTGCGTAGATGCAATGCTCCGCTTCCTTCAGCCCAGATGGCAGCCCTCATGTGGACGGGAATGCCCCCGAGGACAAGACGGCGAAACTCTTGCCATTTGGCACGGCCCACTTTGCCCTTGTTGCCGAGACCTGCGATGCCGACCAGTTCGCCGTCTGAGAGAAATGTCTCGGGCATTGCGTTGGCCTTGCCATTCTCCCCTATGCTGGCAACTTCGCCTTCACGTTTGTTCTGTGCACGAACTTTGCGCAAAAAGTCGTTCCATTTGACGGTTCTCTCTTTCTGGAGGTTGTCGTGCAGTTCACTCATCTGCTCCAGCAGGGACTGTACGGGATCCATCTGACCCGGATACGGGCTGATGGGCGTGGATGGGCCAGGTGAGGTGGCAGTGGCGGAAATTTCTGCATTGCCGGAAACGATGCGAGATGGCGATGGCTCTGGGTTGACGCTGGTAGTCGGCACAGAACCTCGCTTCATCAGAGTGATTTGAGTCTGGCCAATCTTGAAAGAAGATGTCTCGCCTTCAGCAGACTCTACCGTAGTGATCGGCGCTGCTGATGGGGTATGTGAAAGCAGCTCAGTTGGGTGTGTGGCCAGTTTAAGGTAATCAACCCAGGTCTTGCTCGCTGGCTGACTGGGCTGATTGTCTGAATCTGAACTGGATGGGCGTATACCGGTGCTGTTCTGATCACCTGCCACTGGAGGACCGTCGACATGATCGGCATCGTCTGCTTTTGCAAGGCTGTTGAGCGCAGTTCTGCTGTCGTTAAGTGACTCGACATTACTGCTCCGTTTTTGCTTGATCAGAGCAGCAGCAGCTTCGCTCTGTCTCTTCTTTCGGCGCTGGTCGTAGATGAAGCCAAATCTATCAGTCAAGTACTCGCTACTCCCGATAAATCGGTTATGTTGCTGCACAAGCGTTGGCGGACGTGAATCTTCGGGTAAAATGCGGTCCATTTCCACAGGGCCGAGATTGCTCATTCCACGGGTTGGCTGGGATGGAGCAAGGCTACTGGACACGACTTTGGGCTGATCTCCGGTAATGCTCTTAATAGTTCCATTTGGGCCCAACGCACGACCTCGTTTCTGTGTGCTTGCTAGGGAAGACTTTGCAGACTGTACGGTTTTTGTCGAGTCCATAGAGGGCGCTCGGTCTGCAGCATCAGAAGCCGTGGTTTTACGCCCTCTTGCTGAGCTTGTTTTACTAGGGCTTGCGGAGCTATTGCCCGCCACCATTTTCAACGCCCAACTCGCTAACGAGGACGACGAGGACCTACGCGCCGACGCATCTCCGGCACGATCTTGGCTGTTGAGTCTGCGTAGGGCGGGCGCTGCGCCGGCAGCGGAAGGAGGTACAAAGGTATCGTTTGCGAGAGGCTTGCGAGGCGGCTTTGCATTACTGTTTGCACGCGATCGTGGTCCAGCTGGTAAACTACCGATATCCCGGTCAATATGGCTGGCGACGGATGGCGCCCTACTGCTCTTCCTACTTGTTCCTGCCCAGAGATAGCCCTTCCAGTTTGACTTTGGACCATCGCGCTGGGCATCTGACGCGACCGAGTTGAGCGACATGACATCCGTCAGGGGCGTTGCTGCAGTGCCCATATCTATGCCGAGCGCATCTGGGTGCTCGGCCAGTTCGTCTTCCATGGCCCTTGCAAGCCTATCCTCCATGGGATCGTCAGGATGCAATCCAGCGGATGCGCTGTTGCCCCTTGTCCTTGTCTTGGTGAGGCTGTTTCCATAGTCCCTAGTCCTGTCGAGCTCCCGAAGCCTGTTTTCAATGTCCATGTTGGAGACTTCGCATTCTTGGAGCATTTTCCTCAGCATGCGCTCGCGCTCCTCGGCTCGTCTTCGCAGGGCGGTAATTTGGGCGTCGCGCTGGGCGAGGTCGCCTGCGAGCTGTTTGACCAAGGCGACGGCGCCCGTGTGGCGCAAGGCATCTTGTATGTTTTCGTCGGTGGCAAAATGCAGGTTGCCTGGGACGTTTGCAGTCTCTGTTGGAGTGTCGTCGAAGAGGGCGGATCGGTCCTTCGTTGAGGACGAGGCGGCGACGAGACTGCCGACAATCTCCTGTGTCGACTTGGTGACCCTCCTCACCGTCGAGGTTGGTGTGACGGTCTTGTTAAAGTCGGGCGAGGCGACTGCCTTGAGGGCGTCGGGCAGCGCGGGCGGCCCATTGGGCAAGTCCTTGAGGTCGTCGTCGGGGGCAGGCGTGGATCGAAACCAGGCGTTGAGACGGGCGTGTGCCGGGGAGGCGTCTGGACTGGGCGACAGTGAGGGGAATGAGGTGAGGCTCTTTGTGTCGACTTCGGGCTCTGGGCCTCTGCTGCGGCTGCGGCTGAGGGAAGCATTGGAGGGGCGCTTGGAGGGGCGGACGCGCTGCAGGCTGCGGTTCCTTGGGCTGGAGATTGTTGATGTTTGCGAGGCTGTCCGCACGAGATCAGCGGCGCGCGGGTTGTCTAGGGCAGCCATGTGTGTCAAGCGTGTCTGTGGGGGCACACATTCGGGAGGCTGTGGGGGAGAGGGAGTGCAGGAGAGAGGGGAAGGAGGAGGAGGAGTAGTTATGGTAACGAGTACAGGTAAGTGTTTATGTTTGGGAGAGTGTATGTGTGTGTATGTGTGCGGATGCGGTTGTGTGGGTGCGTGTGTGGGTGCGGAGAGGGGGTGCGTCATACTACGCGGATCTGGCGACGGCCTAACAGTGCCCGCCCGCGTCGTCGAGCAACAGCAGCAGCACGACTTTTTAGCTACAAGTGGACATGTGGCACGACTGGGGCCCAAAAATGCCTCGGGCTCAGGGGACACAGGACAGACAGTGAGCGAGCTACACCAGGCGGATTGGCAGATTGCTCGCAGCGCAAGGGGCGCACTCACACACGCACGCCCGTCTTGGGATGAGCGGGGACTAGTCATGGCAGCCCTACACTACATGCCATGCACACGCACACGCCTGACACCACCACCCCGGGCCTCGCTGCCGATCACGGCGCCCTATCCAGTAGCATCATCTGCATGCCATACTTACACCACATGCTTCCCGCAAGGCTGCCAGGGACCGTCCTTGGCTGCCCGCTGCCGTATTACACACCCTCCACACCCAGCACCCGCCCGTCTGCTCATGTTTCGCATCCATGCCCCCCACGGATGAGGATGCTGCCCTGCAAGCCATCGCCGCCCTCGACCAACCCTCGCCCGCCCAACTGAATGCCCAACAGGCCATCGCCGCCATACTGCACAACGGCGAGCCCTTTGCTGACGTCCACACCCTCTTCGCCCTCTACGACACCCTCTACTTCCGAAACCTGCTGCTGTCGCGCGTCGAGGTGCTTTGGTCGTCGCGTCTAACCCTAGTACGTTTCTCTCTGGCCTTGTTCTGTTTTCTACCCGTCTCACCCTCCCCATCTGAAGCCGGCCCTGGCTACCGCTCCGCCTGCCCGCGCCGTTGGCCCGCTGGCTGACCGTCGCAACAGTGCGCTGGCATCTGCGAGCTCTCCAAGGATCCCAAAACAGGTCACTGGTCCCGCATCCGCCTCAAGCTGAGCTCCCCACTGCTGCAGTACCGCCCCCGCTCAGACACCATCAACACGCTGCTGCACGAGGCCATTCACGCCTACTTCTTCATTACCACCTCATGGACTCACTCGCGCGGTGACGACGGGACCGGCCACGGTCGCGGTTTCCAGCTGCTAGCCGACGCCCTCAACAACCACGGCGACTATCAGATTACCGTTTACCACTCGTTTCACGATGAAGTCGACAGCTACCGCACCCACGTCTGGAAATGCAATGGGCCTTGCCAGAACCAGCCTCCCTATTTTGGCCTCGTCAAGCGGAGCATGAACCGCGCCCCTGGCAAGAGTGACCCCTGGTGGGTGAAACACCAGGCCGAGTGCGGCGGCACCTACACCAAGATCCAGGAACCCGCACCTACAAAGAAACAGTTGCAGGCCATGACCACAAAGGAGCGTGCTGGACGCCAGAAGAACAAGCTCGACAATTGGATTACAGCCGGACCGGCAAAACAGGCCCAAGCAAAAGGTAGTACTAGTGACGAGCCGATCCATCTTCCCGACGACACGCCTCGGGCTGCACCTTCATACGCCAGCAAACCCAAAGATTCAGTAGTCGAGAACCTTGTTTCTTCACCGTCTCGTTCCACGTCCCCCCACACAGGCCACAAACGTTTGCGGTCGGTGCAAGAACATGACTTGGCCATGCACAAGAAACTTCTGATCGAATGCCCAATCTGTAACCTAACAATGGCTGAAGCAGACATCAATCAGCATTTGGATGTGGCGCATTGCTGACAACGTTTCCCCTGCCTGCCAGTCCCAAACAGGATTGATTTTCCTGGACCCTGATTCTTACGTCATCCTACACTGCTCATTATATCCGTAGGATCTACGCCCGGGTATGCAGCTAATAAGCGGTTGGCTTCCTGACCTTGCAAGTGACAACACCATGTCTTCTATTCTCCACTATGCTCTGTTCAAAAAAATCATGAACTCGCCTTCTCACACCAATGTACCCATGGTACCGGCACAACACTCTCTGCTTCTTAAGCTCCCTTCGGAACTGCGTCTTGAAATCTACGATATTCTAGGTCGCCGTGAACCCAAAAGCTACCCCTTCGGATGGGGCCCAATATGCTTCATTGATCGAAGAGCCCCTCCTACAGCACTCATGGCCACGTGTCGCTATCTCCATGACGAGATTCTCGCCCACTTCTACAATACCGTCACCTTCCATTATCTTACACAAACTTCTACTTTTCCTCGTATCAGCGGCCTTTGCCCCATTGCACTCGCTGCTGTCCGGTGGGTCAAGAAGTTTCACTTGAAAATCTACTGGAAAAGGCGGGGACCGTCTTTGGAAGAGAATTATAGCAAAGACCTCCATTTCCTAATTCGCTGGCTTGAGGACATAACCAAGATGCTGCTCAGAGAGGCAAAAAGCATCAAGACGGTTACCATCGCAGTGGTTGACTTGACCGTTGGTGTAGATTGGGAGTACAAGAAGAGGCTTTTGGATCCATTGAAAATGTTGGGTCAGCGAGCAGTGCTGCGCTTGGGGGAGGTGACAGCGACAGGCGAAGAAGAGGAGGTCGAGTTGACAGCACGAATGAAGTTGTGTCTGGATGGGATCAACGAGGAGCGGCTGCGCACAAGCGACGTGACTACTCTTGGTGAACAATGACACCTTGACTCACCCATTGTCTACGCTTAGATTTGGGTTTCTAGCCAGCAAAGATTGCAGAAAATGGCCACGAAGAAAACTACAAGTCGAGTAATCCAGTCTCACTGAGTGACTCAATCTCAATCGGCGCCTCTCGCGATTCACCCCGACCATTTGCCTCAGGTGGAACAGCGTACTTCACCCACCTCATCAACTGCCCATTTACCCTCGCTAGGACATGTTGACAGGGCTCGACCCCAAGCGCCTCCCACTCCTTCTTCAATCCTTCCTCGATGTACTTTCTTCTGCCCTCCTCTGTCTGCATACTCTTGGGCCCCTTCTTGGACATCTCCCTGTAAGCCAGCCACCCCTTACCCTGATGATAGTCTATATTCATATGCTTTATGATGCGCACATGTGCTGCAGCTCGCCTGCGCATAAATGTCTCGTCATGTGCCTTTTCCCCAAGCATCGACCGAATATGCGCACTGCGCGCAAGGACATCAGGTGTCGAAATCATCGTGGCAACATCGCCCATGACGGGATACGATCCTATCGCCAGCGGAGGAAGATTCGGATGTAAAGGCGACGGTGTAAAAAGATCGAATTTGGAAAGATGAGTTTGTTGTGTCGCTTGCGTCATAGTCTGTTGTTGTGCCCCCCATGTACTCGTTAGTTTGCGAAAACCAAAAGATAAAGGTTCTTCAAAGCGTCTAGTAACTTTACCCCCACCCCGCTCTCATCTCCAAAATCGCACCCTTTTGCATCGCAAACCCTGTTGCAAATCCCCCAAACCCCCATTTTCAAAGAAAGAAAGAAAGAAAGAGCATTGGGAAGAAAGTGAATATGACGTACCATCTTGTCAAACTCCCTCCGATCACACCCCAAACAGCACGTCATCCCCCGCCCAAAACACGCCTTCCTCCTACTCTTCCTCTTGCAAAACCAGCATATCTCACCCACCCACATGCGCCGACAACTAGCCACCCGCGCATTCCTCGGTATCTCGATGCCCGCATGCCGTTTCAGCAGGTTCCGCGCGTACTCCTCGACTACGGCATTCAGCTGGCGGTTTGTGGCGGCGAGCGCGTTGAGCGGGTATGTGCGCAGCGTGAGGCAGAACGGTGGGTCCGTGTAGGTGAGGATGTGGAAGAGGAGTTCGGGGGGGAGGGTGTCGAGGCGAGTCATTTTGGCTTGGGGCTGTTTGAGAGATCGCGATGGAAGGGGGAGAGGGTAAGTGGGACATGCGGGCCTTGCGGACGTGCGCATGTACGGAGTGTGTTTTTTCTGGGCGGTTTTTTTGCGGGTGGTCGCTGGTTGGCGGTTGGCGGTTGTGGGTTTGGTTGGTAGTGTGTGGTCGGAGGGCCGACAGCTGACGCAGGTTCGGGGCGATAGAGCGACAGGGATTACCCCGCCTTTTTGTTATATACCTTGCAAGCTGTACGCTCCGCCCATCTCTGTGCGTTGCCCTGGGCTGACTGTTGCCTTGTTCTCTCTGGGTTTTTTTTGCTTTTCCCCGGTTTTTTTCCGCCCACCCTTTTTTGTTGTCTTTGCATTTGCTCAGGCAGGTACGGGCTAGGGTGGTAGTGCGGGCCGTGCGTTAAGCTTTGTATACACATACGTACGTACTATGTAATATCGAATTCAGCTGGAATGTCATATAGCGCACACACCAACACTACACCCGCCTGGCCCCCTGCAAAGAGTTACCGGGCTGCAAGGTTGGGCCTAGCACGGAACATTCTAGCGCATCGACTAGACATGCAAGTTTACGGGCGGGAGATCGGTAACCAGTGCCCGTCCCATACTTTCTACCCTCCCAGACCGTCGACCCCGACGGCGTCCTGAGGCGACTGCCAAGTCCGCTTTTACTTTTACGAGTTTGAGGCCAAAGGTCGCGGTGCCCTTTTGCTGTTGTGCGACTATGAGTCAAGGTACCGACATATGACCGTATGGGATTTTCAGCTGGTTGCATCATGGGTCCCTCTTGGAAGAAGGGCACGCCTTCATTACTGTCCTATCAGACTATCAGCCGGCCCTTTTTCCGTCCTTGGAGCCGGAAAACGCGCTGAGTGGTGCACTCGCTCAATATCTTCCTGACAATCCTAGACGGCGATCATCTTTTTCTTGTACACAAGGACACTGGCGACAGCGCATGTAATCGACATGAAACGTAGACGTATGCACATGATGATAGCTGAGTTGGGTCGAGGGGGCAGATCATTTTCCACAATAGGAAAGTGGCCAGTGCAAGTGTGTCCATGTGTATATGCATATACCATCCTCCTTCTGTACCAGCCTCGTGAATCAACAAAGGGCACCGTTTCAAAACAAAGTTTCCAGCATCTCGCCGCACCTGGC
This sequence comes from Bipolaris zeicola 26-R-13, assembly GCF_000523435.1. NCBI lineage: Eukaryota > Fungi > Ascomycota > Dothideomycetes > Pleosporales > Pleosporaceae > Bipolaris > Bipolaris zeicola. Next base: position 118,074 of record NW_006912111.1, read on the forward strand.
CGATCCGTTACGAGTAGTTTTGACGATGGTGTTTTCCCCGATACATGCGAGCAAGCATGACACTGGCCCCCCTCCCGGCGTAGCTGTCTACTCTGTCCAATCAGAGTTATCAATCGCCGTGGGCGGCTTTACCTCGGGTCGTGTAATCTTGCCCTTCCTACGTACAACTCACCGTATCCCGTTAGTCCCTTGCCTGACTGGTCCATGGGGAAATCTTTCGACGCTGCTGAAAAAAAGCACATATTCAGCCTACATAACGGCCCTACCGGATTGTCCGGCATCTGCCAGGGGGCACCTGCACGGCGGTTGCTTTATGCGCCCCAGAAAGCATATACTCTAGATTGTATGCAATGTCGCTAATGATTCGGATGATTCAAACAGCTCCCTAAGGGACCCGAGTGCGCCTGCTTGTGTGTCTGTGTGCGCGTGCGTTGTGAGGGACTATTATCAGGAATATGTTAATAAGGACCGCTGCGTTGTACGTTTTGCTTCGTACGTACAGCGACAAGGTTCTCTCAAACTTACTTAATCTTGAATGGACTCTTACTCGGTCCCTCAATATCCTGTCTTCTATTTAACTCTCTACGCCCCCACAACACGTTGGTGTAGCTGCACTACGTGTTCCAACAGTCAGTGAATAGCACCATCTGCATACCTACCTTGATAGTGCTGACACTTTGATTGGATCAACCGCGTTCTTCACTCTTATTCGCTGTTTAGTCGCTAGTTCGCGTTCGCTGCTTTAGCAACTGTCGTCAACGGGTGATATATCTGACAAGTCGTCTGTTTCACGTTTCATCCTTACCTCTACCCAAACTACACACTCCAAGGCAACATGGCCCATAGCCAGAGTCAATCTGAAGACCACTCAAACGGCTCTGCTCATCGTGGAGGAGGCCGCAAAGATGATCGTAGAGGTGACCGCAAAGACCGCAAAAGCTCAAAGCGTGCCGACAATAAGGTGAGAAGATTCCCCTGCTCTCAAGGGTGGTGATGGCTAACAAAACCGCAGTCTGGCGCAGGAAGCGCACAATCTTCCTCTTCTTCGAGAGATCGCCACTACGAGCCCCAGTATGATCCGCATTATGCGCCAGTGGCTCGCCCGATGCGTAATGACCTTACACATTTGGCGAGTGCGATGAATAATCCCACTTTAAACGCGGGATTCTTACCCCTACATGGGGTAGTCGACGCGTCTCGCTCTGGAGCAGGCGCGGTGCCTCACTCCTTCGGCAGGAGCGGGCCCAACGCACCTCAGGCGGGCCAAGCACACCAAGTCCAGTATGCAACATACCCGCCCCAAGCGCAGCAAATCTCCCACCTATCACCAGGCTATGACCGTACCGACCCCTACAATGCTATCGGGTACGTCCGAGTCGATGGACAAGTCTACGACGACTCCGAATTGTACGAGGACTACAGGCAGTGCGACCGAGACGAAGAACTCGACGACAACTATAGCGAAAACTGGTACAATGTACGAGGTGATGCGTCCTACTAAGTTGTAGAATCGCAGTTTCGATTGTCTAGCAAGAGTGATCGACTTATATCTCTTCTGGTCGTGACCGGAAAGACAGGCTGTGATCTCAGCGCTTGGCATGCTTCTCGTACGAGTTCCTTTTCTTTGGGTTCGCATAGTCAGCAGGTCCAGGCGCCTTCTTCCTTTTACCCCCACAATCAACCGGGGTCTGATCTACTCGCCCTCAGCCTTGCGGTGTGGGGTCGGTGTTTTCTTTTTCGCCACCGCATTGGCGCTTGGGTTGTTGTCTCGCATCTGGTAGCATGCTTTCATGAAGTTTTGTCTTTTGTGATATATTTTCATGGATTAATTTGATGCTTGAATGAACTGCTTTTTTATGTAAGCTGGTGAAATAGCGAACTTTGGTGCTAAAGTCAACCTGCCTCGTGCTCTTTGCTGTAAAAGCTCGGGTTAGGGGTCGCGATGTGTGCAACGTGAGCGGAAGCGTCGCAACTTGGCAATACGACAAACATGCGCGCCCCTGACCTGCCACAACACTCACCGGAATTACTTTTGCTCACCGGTGCCAGAAGGATCATAATCGGCGAGGAGGACTTGGTCGCCGGAATCTCAGGTCATTCGCCTGAAACATGTTGCCCATTTTAAGAGCTTCCGCCTGTTGAGAGATTGATCGGTTGATTTGCTGGCACACCCATATCCAGTCGATTGCCCTGAAGGAATCAACAGCTAAAGCAAGCCTTGTACCTCAAGTCCCTCTAATCGGCTTCGGAACGTTGCATCGGCCGCGCGTTCATAGATGGAGGAGGCAGAAATCATTCTACTGCCCGTGGTAGATAGTAGTGGGTCCAAACAGATTGTATACATCCGATCCGATGTTCTGAGCGTGAGTGGACAACGCTTTTCTGGATAAGAGGCTGAATCTCGACATCCTCTCACCGATCAGCAGGGAAGGAGGACCAACCAGAGCTAAGATCAGCCAAAGACGAAGTCGTGCCCTCTATTAATAAGGCGGACAGTCGGCGGTGAGTCTGCCTCGCCACTGAATCGTGTTAGGCCCATGAAGGCTCACCGAGCGCACATGATGTACGTCCTGCTAGACGTTGAGTCTGTTCTGAACGTTTGCGTTGGCCTTTGCCGAGGCCTCGTCCGTAGTATGAGCATAGGACCCAGGGTAAGCTGAAGTCTCGCACTCGCCTCCAATCAGCGTATCGCAAAATTGCTGCCGAGGTCTCTTGAGCCGCCATCGATGGAGTATGAGCCTATCGCTAGAGCGAGATATGTATATGGAGATCTGGTAAGTTGATCTTGATGGCCTCGGCTGGCCGATCGGCGATGACGCAATATCGGTCATCGGGTCCGGATTAGTGCCGACCGATGAGCCGCCTTGGTCCGTGTGTTGGTGGAACAGGGTTAGCTACTAACCTAAAATTCACCACATGCTTCCCTGCTATTGAACGTCTTCTCCAAAGCAGCATATATCGCGAGCGTGTGCTCCAATTTCGTATGGTCGAAAAGTCGCTAATTTGGCGATGCACTCGGAGACAGGGTTCGGGCATAACCGAAATGAAGAGGCCGCCTAAAAGGGCACGCATATGATTGCCGATAACGCTAGGGCGCTAGCGGTTGGGTGTGGGGTAAAATCATCCTGACGTCCTGACGTGCTGCAAGAAAGGCAAGGGATCTTGCCCTGGAGGACAAGGGTAAATGAAAGGCAGCTTGGAGCGATGGTTGTATCGGACGCATTCTAGGCCCATGCAGTCGCCATGCTTGACGATGCCTGAACATTGTCCGTGGATTGTCTGCCGCAAGGTTTCCTACCTTCCCAAAGAGATGCACACAATATCGTAGTCATCCTGGAAGTTGTCTTGTAGCTGCCACAAGGAAATAACTTCGCTTGATGGCCCTGAGAGCACTCTTTCCCAGTTTTACCCAGTTGTTGCGACATCTGATACTCTTAGCACCTGGAACTGTTAGAGTAGACTCAAATGAATCCTTCGGCCCCACCCCGCCATGAATGCACAGCCGTGCGCTGAGTCGGCCCCCATCTCAAGGCAGACTTGGAGCGAAACCGGCGTATCTGAGCCTACCGATATTTGAGCCATGCCTATCGTTTTGCACCTTCGGGTTATTTTGGGGGGCCGTTTTTAAGGCTGTGTAGTTGTGACCTACATACCTTTCGGCTGTGCTGTTTTCTTTTTAGATATAATAATTGATGCAAAGCCTCCGATTACATTTGACAAGTTTTCGCATTGTCAAAATCTTTTTCGAGCTCAATTGTCGACCGCGCTTGGTGAGCTGCATTCGTGGTGGAGGTCAGGCTTCGAGACGGGACCACACCAGCCCACGCCCTCCACGACAAATTGCTCTGCAATGTGGGTGTTCCTCCCAAACCCCCCACGAATGCTACTGTATCACTTCATCCGACGGAACATCCGAGCATCCGTTGCTGCCGCCGCCGCCGCCGCCGATGCAAAGCAGATCGCTTCACTTTGGAGAATGGTCCTGGAGGCCTCCCATAACGAGCAACATCTTCTTTCGGCGACTCGCGGACAAAACACATCTGGGCCATCTTGGTACTGCAGATATCGATCGGATTCCTTCGCACAAGTGGAGTTGACCCCGGCACATGTGTAAGGGCTCCGACCATATTCCTTACTTTCTCAATCTCGCCGTCTGATACCGTGACCCGCAGGTGTCCTTCGCTAGCAACGCCAAGATAGTAGCCAAGGGCAACCATCACAACGAACAGGCTGCCCATCGTACTTCAGCTCTTCGGCCCTATTCGGATAAGCTTTTTGAGTGGTTGGTAATTTGCTTGTCGAGACGAAGCTGTCGTACGCGTATGCGTACTGTCATGGGATGGTGTCCAGTCCTCCAGCGCCCTTTCGCCTTTTTGCCTACTTTTTGTTTTTTGTCACGACAATGGCGCATCGGCGCTCCGTGTTAAGGACTATGTCGCATCGCTAGCAGCGTTCCCTGTCTTCATAGATGTGCTCCACGGAGACATATCGTACGACTATCCTCGAGGGAACATACAGGTTGCAGTGTGCTGGTGATCCCGCCTTTCCTTGAACAAAGTTGGTTGAAATAAGGTCCTACACCGCTGCAAATGCCTTCTGCGACATATTTGGAGCCACTCCCCGCGTTTCTGAAGATGCTCATTCATTTCGAAACGAGAAATCGCCTCAGGATTACGTGCGTGAGCTATCTTGTTTCATTAGAGGTTGCCTCCCAAATTTATTTTACTCACCGCTGTGCAGCATCTCTTCCCCAAACCACGACGTTGGTGAACAGACATCAGGGACTACTGTCCATCCATTCGCTTCTGACTCAGCGTCGCTCTCAAGTGGCAACGAGTGCACTCCTTCGACAAATCCTGCGTCCCTGCCATATCCAAAAGATCCTCTCGAGGACAACCTTCCCGTCCTCAATAGGAACCAAAACGTACGACACCGAAGCCGTCTCTTAAGGTTCTGCCGGTTCTTGATAAAGATTCGTCGAATGTATCCTCGAAGCCGTTCAGTTGTCAACGACGACCCCCCACCAGCTTACATGCCGTACAACCAAGACTGTCATTCCTCCAACGTCCACGAGCTTCCAAGCGATCATGATATTTCGGAACTTGCTGCGGTATCCAGACTTTTGGAACTAGAGAGCCCCATAGATCAAACCCCTGACTTGGCTCGCCATGCTAGCCAAGTGCCAGTAGAACATATATACCATGAGCACCACAGGGCTACAGAGCATAATGCACTACAAGGACTGAGTCGCACGGAGACATCGAGGCCGCTCTGGGGTTCAGATACTGTGCAGTACCCTGGTTCAGTATCGGGTTCGACGATTTATCAGCAGCTTCAAAGGCCGTTACCTATCTCACCTCCCAGAACTCCTGATGCCTACAACGATCCCGGTACACAGCTTGGGCCTAGTGTGGAGCTCCACAGAGGTGCTCTGGTATATCCTGATGTCTACTCACCTCCCCAAGATCATCAAGATGAGTTCAACATGCCAATGCCGAGCCTGAACTATGCTTTTCAGCATGGACAGGCCTCGCACGCGAACATTAATCATGCAGAACTTTCTCTCTTCTTTGCTCAAATACCTCCGGTTGGGTATCAACAGTCTCGACGTGATAGCCATCCACACTACAACTCGTCATACCCCAATGCAGCCGAACCCTATAACGCTCGCGACAACACATTACTCGCAGCACGTAGCCCTGTAGATAACTCTTGCGTGCCATCGCATGGCATGACAAGAATCCCACTTGGTGTTTACGACTTTGATGAGTCCCGCGGGTGGCAGCACCACGATGGATACGGACAGGAGACGAACAATTTCAATGCTGTCGCCTATTCGGCAAGGAAAGTAGATGCATCGTACACCTTTGCAAAGCTTGATGATCGTCAACACTATGAGGACCATGGGGGCTCTGGTTTGGATGCCGAAGAAGATGACGAAAGTCTTTCCTGCAGTCAATGTAGCACACTCTTCCATGGCAAGTACGTGACGCTACCAGACTTCATCATTTCTATGTTGGCGCTCACCAAGCATTTAGATACCGCAGCGGAAACTTGAGACGACATATTCGTGCCTTCCACAGTGTGATGGCTTCGGTTCTCGGACTGACATGCCGTGTCTGTAAGAAGCAATTCAAACGAGCAGACGCTACCCGCAAGCACGAGTGGGAGCAGCATAGTATGCTTGACGTAAAGCCAAAGAGGAGGACAGCAAGCTAGTGCAGAGCACAATGCTTTGACTGGCTACGATACCCATTCATCGTAACCCAGATGAGGATCTGGTAATCCTCTTGTTAGGGTACTTGTGGCTGTCTATTTCTTTTCTACGACGCTAGCGTTGGTTCTCCTGGCTGGGGTATTCTGGAAGAACACATTTGTAATCCGCGAGGTTATCTTTTATAATACCAATAATGCTCTTTTCATATTCGGCTCGATATGATGCTTCCACTGACCCGTGAGAAGATGTATGCAAGTACATTTTTAGTCGCCGTTTGACTCTTCATGGCCCCAATTGCAGTTGCTTAACTTCAAGATGTCGATTCGTCTGGTTTTGATGTCATCAAGGTGGGCCATGTGGGCAACCCCACAAACAGGACCATGACCAAGATGCACTAAGGCATGTCGCAGCATACGTACGTGGGATTTTCAGCCTGCAGAATGCGTGGAAGCATGTTTACACGTGTATGATGCCGTCTCAATGCACTGTGTATGCCACTCGCCACGTGTATCACGCGTGACCGTCGTCTCCACCAAATCTATTGCAGCTCATAGCTTATCTCCTAGTCCCTCATATAGCCGGTTGGCTCAGGAGGCCCACTAGCGTGTATAATTGGGCATCCTCTAGGGATACGCGTCGATCCCTACGTTAAAGCCTTTTTTCTAGACAGCAGTGGGTAAGGCGGTTGGGTATGTTGATCAGTCTGGGCCCAATGACCTCGGTATCTCCGACACTCTATCCCATTCTTAGGCATGCATCAGGACAACACCAGGTGGAGCTGGGCGGCCCTGTTCATGCACTTAGGTCGGACCAACCTCATTAAGGTGAGTCGGACTGCAAGTCCTTTTTGGGTACTGGGCATGCAGTGAGGCTGAGTGTGCTGTCATTCAGATAGAAATCATTGTCAAGACTAGGAGTACTTGAGCATATCCCGAATAGCTGGTCACTGAAAAGTTGAGTGGCGGTGAGAAGCACAGCAAGCCTGGCACGAGCGTGTTGTGGTGGCGAATTACTGACCAGGACGATGAGCTCCTGCCGGGAAATAGAGAGTAACTGCTGTAATGTATGCGGCTCTGCTCCCAAACTAGAAGTTGCCCGCATTAATCCACTTTTGCGCCGGGTTGTTCTACAAACAAAAGCCTTGGCCCTGTTTGATATTTCCGGGGACATGTTCATCCATGTCAATCAGACCTTTAGAGGTCGACATATTTCGTAGATGAAGCTATCACAGAATGGAACTATGTGTGCGTGTGATCAGATACGGTGTTGTATGATACGAGAATACCAAGGTAGCCTTGCATCAATCCTCTGGCAGCGTGTTTGTTGTCGTGGCATATTTGCCACTCTGATGTTGGGTATCTAGACTTTGAACTCGTGACTTTGCGGGTGCAGTTGTGGGCGCCCGGGCCTATAGCGCTGAGGGCTGGCTCAAATCCCTGTCATCTCATGTTTGGGGCGGCCGCACTCATTCTTTGCTCTAGGCCGGGAGTATGTGTATTCGACATTTGCCGGTAGGAAGCGCATCATGTCAAAATATCTCCTCGCCGTTGTTTCAATCGACAGGGGAGCCTTGTTTCATTGATTGATCGGGTGCGTGGTGCCGTACAGACATGACGCATGACGAGTTCGTGGTGGGGGTAGCTAGGTTCAACCCTTAACATGGTTTTCCGTATAGTACTTGAGTATTTGGATAGAGGCACACGCACAAGGACCACCTAGAAGGAATCAAGCGTAAAATGTGTTGCATGCAGTTTTTCCACTTTGCCAGGATTGCATACAACTCGAGTAAGAGGTATTCACGCCAGACGCTGCGGGAAGACTATGCGCACGGGAGGGCCGTCGCTCGCTTCTCCGTTACGGCGCGGCTAGCCGCAGTAACATGCGTGTGCGTGGCGTCTCACGCGTCGTTTGCAAGCGCTAAATCAGCGCTTTGCCATGACGCGAGGCATGTCCACCTCGAGGCGTCCTCATACTAAGAACCAGACGTGTAGTAGTATCAGCTGTGGCTGGAGACCGGGTGTGGTGAAGAGCGGCGTGTGTTGGCATAGTCAACTGTGAGCTTTTGTCACTCGTCCAGTTGCCTCGCCGTCTTGGGGGGTTCCACTGCATATTCATTGCCCGTGTGAGCTTCCCAAAGTGGACCTTGTATGCACACCAGGAATTTTAGCATCTTGCTCCAGGTGATGCCGAGTGGGGTGGGCCATTTCTGCAAGCCATGCATCTCGGATAGTACGAACGTTGAATGGCAATGAGTCGCCGTTATGTTTGGAACATTATGGAGTTTGCGCCGTCTCATATCGCTTTCAGCTCTATTCCTGGTACTGATGAGAACTCGTGGTATGCGTGCATCTGTAATTTTGGCACACGTGGCCGTCGTGGCCGCCTTTTCCGCCTTGTTGACACTGGGAATTACTGCTGAGCGGTTGGCGCATCCAGATTTCCCCCAGCTCATTGGATCACGGGAAAATGGCCATTGGAAAGACGTCCGTACGCATCATCTCATCCACGGCATCCTCACCGCCCTACACAGACCCTCGAGTGTTTTCTGTCATTGTCATTGGCGAGACAATCTACTCCTAACACTGATGAGCAAGGCTCACCACTACAGCGCGGCAACCTGGGTATGCCTGACGTGGCGCTGGATGCATCCGAGGCTGGAGCGCCATCTGGGAGATTTCTGAAGGACGTTCCTCAAAGTCGGTAAAGGTCGCTCCCTATGATGCCAGCCCAATAGACCGTTTCGAAGCCTTATCAAGTAACTGACAGATTTGACTCCCTCTTAGTTCGAAGTCGAAATACCGGCCATCCGCCGTCCTCTGAGCTTGTTCCGTTGCAAAAAGTGAAGCTCTCGTACCGCACCGTCAGCCGCAACATATCCGTCGCCTATTCTCGACCCTCTTCCATCCTCAGCCTCCTTCTTTTAGGACCATACATCTCTGTTTCGCAAGCATAGCTTAGATCTTAGCACCTGGTAGACGCCTTGGATATCCCACGTCGGATTAACAGGCTTTCGACTTGTGAGCAGAAGAGACAAGCACCAGGTTGTTGGCAGGCACCGTTGGTCTTCGACAAACATCCGCTCGGCTGAAAAGTATGTCCATCCACACCCCTTCGCTCCTGCACACACTTACCGGGCACTTGAAATAGTTCTTGTTGGCACAGTTAAGCGAATCGTATATTACAGCCCGCATATACTGAAGTACGGACTGATCGAGTCTTTGGAGTCTTTCCGAAGGGCGGAAGCTTCTTTTTCAAGCCCCTATATCTTAAGTAAGATTATTTCCAAGAACACAGTGTGATTCGCTATTCCAGTCTAGCTTGGTAGCTCACACTCACGCCTTCTCTCTCTTTTCCGTCTGTAGCAACCACTCGGAGCTATCTGAGGCCATAATATAAGGCCCCATATTTTTCAAACCCTCGGTCACGCAAGTGATGCTTGAGATGGGTAGCGACTTCGATGAGGTAGATTGGCTAGAGCACCAACATATATACCAAAACCTGTCGTCCATGGGTGCCCAGAGCGCTGAAGGTACAGGTGTATACCATCCAAATCAGTGCTGGGCACCGTACTCTGAACATCGGCGTGAGCGTACTCCGGTAGAACATTGGGGACAAAACAGTCATCCAACAAGTACTCATCCTCAGCACCACGTAGGATTCGAAGGATACTCGGCTGAGCAACCGCCAAGCAGAGCAATGAACCAGGACCCGGGATCTATCCAAGTGAATGCTGTACACTCTGTTAACAGACCCAACGGCGTCTATGAAACGATGGAAAATAGACATGCACCACCGGTGCCGGCGTACAACCCCACTTACTATCAGGATGAGAGTGCGCCAATTGCTTACTCTGATACACGCATCCAGACGGAGTTCTCGCAGCAAGCCCAAACCAACTTTTCAAACTCTTTGCACGGCACAGCAAACTACTCGTGTGCTACGAATATTGACGCTTTGTCGCACCTCGTGGCCCATGTCAATTTTGGAGATGCCTATGGAACGCCGAATAGTCCAGGCGGTGATCCTCAATCCCAGCAGTACTATGGTCAGGAATCAGAGATAGCAATAGACCCAGCACTGTACCGAGACGATGGCCACGGTTACATGGCCGAATCTATCCCAGGTTCCTCGTCAGAGGCCCATGATGGAATAGTCATAAGATTGGACGCCCCAAACTCGGAGCCTTGGACTGCAATCGGCCTAATGGATGGCGGCCAGACCACCCGTTCCACAAGGCAAATACCGACGGGAATGAGTCGGATGACTTTGGATGCCACCCATTCGATGTCCGCTTACGGTGATCCGAGCTCAGTCTCTTCTACGGGTAGTGGTTTCGAAACCCTTTGGTCGTCAGCGATACAGCCACTGAACCAGACGGACGATGTATCATCAGAATTCCTTTACTTCCCTCCATCTTCAGGGCCAGGAAGCCAAATTGGTGCTTCTGATTCTTACAAGTCTCCCTTGGGCGTCGCCTATACTCCTGAATCAAGAACCCACTCTCAAAATCAACCCTGGCTCATAGCGGAGAGAGCTGCAACAACCGCAAGGGCGCGAGGACATCTTGGCAGATACCCTCGCTCAGATCCTGGCAACTGCTTACGGCTTCCCGGCAAGAGACGGGCGTCTTCAGCATCATCCCATATCACTGAGGCTTTCTCGTCTAGTGCTGTATCCAGACCTGGTCAAGGCGTCCTGGAATGTGGTATGAACGGGTGTGAAGCCACGTTTACCGGTAGACACGGGAAAGGCAACAGAGCGAGACACAGAAGAGACTACCATGGAGGAAAGGAGCCCATCATTTGCGAAGACAGCAAATGCGACAAGGTCTTCAAGCGATCAGATGCTCGGCTGAAGCATTATAGGAGCCATCATCCTCATCTCGTGTGCAGAAACACACAGGTATCGCGTCGTGGAAGACAGAACTCGGCACCAGGAAACCTGGATGTTGATGCGTAAAGCATCTTCATTCAGTCCCAATACATCTCTTCCATCAGCAACAAGAGCCGGATGAACCCCTTCTTCTTTTTTGAATCTTGTTTTTTGCACGCCGGTTAAATGGTCAATGTTTTTCCTTGTCGATGGCAGGCTGATTGTCTGCTTCCCAAAATGTGGCTCCGCATCTCCCTCTTAGACCCGAGATGCTTAAATATGTTTCAGGTAAAGTACACATAATGTGTGCCCTCTTCCGTTGTCTTGTGCAATGCTGACGATGTAGCACAGCCCTGGTTGTTCTTCGTATTCTTCTTCCCTTGCAAGAAAGACTTTCTTATGTGATTTCCTTTGTTGGCGTTTCGGGAGACGTTTGCTATCGACCTTCTTTGTATAGCTGCAAGCTCGAGTCAGTCGTGGCTGAGAAAGAGCTCAGCAAGCCAGGCAGCCGTGCACACCTCTCTTGCAAAGAGAGGCTAAACATGCGCTGCAACAGCACGCGAGTACCGATCAACCGTTTGCATCGGCCGTGCTCAATAAGAACAGCGAAGGATGCCGAAGTAAGCTCAGTTGATGGAAGGAAGAGTGTAGGAAAGATCGTGAGGTTCGTACCTATGTGGAGCTCATGCCAACAGGGTCTTGCGCTAAATAATACTAGCATAGCACGGACACAATGCTTGAAGCCAAGTCAGCCCGATAATAATCAGCAAACATGATAACTGCCGATGTGGGACCTGCAAGATGCCGGGGTTTCCATTGTCCCAAAGAACAAGGCAACCTATCACCACAGAAGACTCGCCTAACGGGAATCAGAAATGTTTGAGCGTACAAGCATGGATCGGACCGATGCCCGGCTACCTTCACTTGTAGTCGAAGAGCCTATCGCATAATATCTGTGAAGCCTGTTTCATCCCATGTTCCGAGCGAATCAAGAAGCACGGCGGAAGCTCCGGCATCCGTACACGAGTCGCATCGATTTCGTTCTTTTCGAAGAGAGAAGGGTATATCCATCATCCTCTTCGTTGAGTATGCTGCTAGGTGTCTGCTCCGCCGTAGCAGTAACATTGGGAGGTAGACTCGAGAAACGAACAAGCAAGGGCGGAGTTATTCGCGAACAACACAGCGTCCGACTTATATTTGTAGATGCCTGGAGTGGAGTCAGGAAGTCGTCGTTTACTGGAAGCCTGATGCTGCCTAGAAGTCGATTGGTCCGGTTGTGGTATTCGTTCTCATTTTATGGGTCCGTTGCCGAGTATTCCATATCGATTGAGTCCAATCAGTCTCAGGAGAGCTCGTTAGGCGGTCGACTGGAGAGCATCCTCTTCTTATTCAGGGCAGATATCTTCCTTTGGTTGAGAGAGTTGGGATGATTTGCCACATGTAAGATATAGGAGGCGAGTGGCGAACGATGGAGGAGTGGCGATAGACTGCATACGAGAGAGGATTGGTTGCACTGTTAGTTGAGCGTGCGCGTATAAAATCGTATCCAGGTCTTTCAGCTCAATATGTGCGGATACTCACAGCTCATAATGGCCACCACAGTCCCTTCCATTGCCCAGAATGGGATATAGTCCAAAATGTAACGTCAGGTGATGCAGGCTTTAATGATACAGAAAACGGCAATTGAGTCTTTTTTCTGCTGAAAATTATAGCGTCTTGGTAATCGATGGCAGTGTCTACAGTAGCGCCACGAAGGTGGCTGTGTAAACTCTGCTGCTGGATGCCGACATCTTCCTTTCGGTAATCCCGAACGACTCTCTTCTATTATGAAAAGTGCTCAATGGGCAGTGACAATATTATCGCTCTCTTTTGGAGACCTCAACAATATCCCAATATCGTTTGATATCGTTGTGTGGCTCTTCTAACGTGCCAGCAAGACTTGCATAAAAGTGATACACGTACATAGTCATGTTTCCTTTTCGTATCATCGGCTGCCAGGTTCGAACACGTGCAAAGATCATGAGATTTCCAAAGACACCGAGCTTTTCTTCTCTATCAAGGTTACAACTTTGACATATTGAGTGGTCAAAGCGTTTATGAGTGTTGCACCAAATTACGGAGCCATGGTCATGAGATTCGATTGCATGTAGTGCGATGTGTAACTATCGTTTTTCATATGCTGGCAGGTAGCACACCAGCATGCAATGCGTCGAGATCATATTTAGGTGTAACCATATCTAACAAGTCCGTTCCGCTGACCACAGAAAGATCGATGATCAAGCCCGAAGCAGTATGCATTTCTCTCGTGGCAGTCTGACTTGGATATCACTACCATCAGAGTATTACGGCCCAAACAACGCCCCATTTCTTGCTCCATAAGCCATCTACCGGTCTTCCTTGGACTTTGAAATTATGTCGCCTGAAAGCTGGACGAAGCTAGCTGTAGTCGAAGACACGTCCGGTCGGGTTTAGCAACGTGCAACACCTGAGCCCAGTCATTTCTGCTATTACATGTCTGCACTCAGATAATGTGAGGCGTATACTCGCTTCATTCGCTTATACGGAAGAGATCAGTGATATGATGTCGATCTTAACGCGTAAAAGAAGCTGCAAATTACATTTCTTGGCGCCTTGGTGTTACATGGCTTCACTTTCAGAGCGGCTTGGACAGGATCCCTAGACAAAGCTACTGTTTGTCGAGACACATTATGCTCAAGTACCTTTCAACTCACTAAAGATAACCAAAAGATAGGCTGTCGGTCGGTGAGCTGTTGGTAAGACTCGGATAAGGCATGAGTTGGGCATCGCAAGTTGCTTGTTCATGCCTGATTTAGTTGCCCCGCGAAAACCGTGTCTCAACCCTTTATGCAGGTCGCTCTAAAAAAGTCCCATAGTATATATCGAGATCATAAATTTATGCAAGCCCTTACTACAGGTTTCTAGTACCATTAGAGCAGGCCACGCTACCGTGCAGCTAAACACGTCAGTTGTGGCTTAATGCGTCATTACGAACATCGCTGATTACAAGCATGTGAACAAAATTCCCAAGAAATATCAGCAGCCGGGGCGACCAAAGAATTCCGAGGAGATTTGATCAATCTCCCGGGACTTCATTGCGATTGCTCGTTTCCTTTACTGTCGAGATCTTGGCACAAACGCATAAAGCGGTGTGACGATTATACAGTTTCACAGATTGGAACATCTGGTCACATGCACTGAAACTGTTGAGTCATTGCTTTGCAGTAACAGAGCCTATCACTCACATTCAGACATGATACTTTTGTCGTCAATGAGAGGACTTGTAACGTGGTTCACAAGCGAGTCGGCCACCCAAGCGAGTCGGCCACTTTGCTCCGACGCGTTAACGTCAACACTATAACACGTAATGACTCAACAACGCAACTCTCAAACTTTATACTCTGAATCAGATCTTCAAATTGC